>NC_081412.1:342823869-343110168 GCF_030272615.1 Cryptomeria japonica | reverse complement strand
CCCTCCCCCTCTCCTTATCACTCTCTCTCTCTCTCTCTCTCTCTCTCTCTCTCTCTCTCTCTCTCTCTCTCTCTCTCTCTCCCCCTCTCTCCCCCTCCCTCCTCCCTATCTCTCCCTCTCTTCCTATCCCTCTTCCTACTTCCTACTCCCTACTCTCTCTCTCTCTCTCATCTCTCTCTCTCTCTCTTCTCTCTCTCTCTCTCTCTCTCTCTCTCTCTCTCTCTCCTCCCTATCTCTCCCTCTCTTCCTATCCCCTTCTCTCTCTATCTCTAACTCTCTCCGTCCCCCTCTCCTTATCCTATTCTATCCCTCTTCCTACTTCCTACTCTCTCTCTCTCTCTCTCTCCACTTCCTATTTGGTTCCTAGTTTTATATAACCCGTATGAGTTATGCAAACCAAGACAAAAACTTATAGTTTTGCATAACCCGTGGGTTTCTAAAAAGTATAATGTTCCTCAAAACCCTTTATGGGTTTTGAGGAACTTTTCATTTTTTATATAAAATATAATGTTCCTCAAAACCAGTACAGGTTTTGTGGAACTTTTGATTTTTTATTATAAAAAAATAATGTTCCTCAAAACCAGTACAGGTTTTGAGGAACTTTTGATTTTTTACTATAAATATATACGGGTTTTGAGGAACTTTTGATTTTTTATTATAAAATGTAATTTTCCTCAAAACCCGTATGGGTTTTGAGGAAATTTTTGTTTTTTAATTGTTTTTTGCTAGGCTTGGTGTTACAAGCCTAGCACATTTTGAATTTCCAGAACACGCACGGGTTATGAGAAATTTCATTTTTTTTTTGCATGTGGCCACTTTTCTGTTCACCATCTTGGTGCACTTACCCCACCATGGGGATGATATTTTAGAATGACATAGAAGGAGGATGAGAGTCTAGAAGATTATCTAGAGAGATTCTATTCAGTGTCAATAATTCCAAGCATAGTAGTTTTAAATGAAGATTCTCTTAAGATGATATTTCTAAGGGGAATCAATGATGAATGCATGGATTCTTTAGACCTTATGGGAGGTGGTGATATAACACAAGCAACATGGAATGACAATGGTCAAATTTGTCAAAGTATTCTAGATCTTCTTTTAAGAAGAGTAGGCGTTTCAAGCTAGGAATGTCTTCATCAACGTCTAGTAATGGAGTTTCTTGAATGGAGCTCAATCACCTTTTGAAGGATTTTAAAGAGGATATAATAAACAGTATGGCTACTCAGTTAGACACACTTCAAGTAAGAAGAAGCATGAGGAAGCTGATGCAATGCTTGTAGAATTTTGTCCACATTATAGATGTAAGATGGTTGCAAATCTTGAAGTTCCTGATTTCAAGACAGTACAAGGAGATGATGAACATGTCTTCTATGTTGCTCAAAGAAGGCCAAATTTTCCAAGACAAGGTATGCCTCTCGATCCACTTTATTTTCCTAGTTATAGTGGAAATTCCTATGCACAAAATAATCAATGGCAACCTCCATATGCTCAAAATTTTAGAAATTATCAAAATTGGTATGATCCTCAAGGCCAAGGGAAAATTTTTTCCAATCAAACTCCATAGTGGCAATAGCCACAAGAAAATCTGTCTCAATCTCAGGGACCATGGTAACCATTCCAAGGGAATTGGCAACCTACTCCTCAATGGAGAGGAGGTCAACAATGGACGAATCAATCTTCTGGTTATCAACAACCTCAACAACTTGTTATAATGCCCACTCCTGCTGCTAATACCGTTCCACCTAAACCCACACAGTTGCCCACTCAACCCATGCCAAATCCTAATAGCAAGCCTCAGTAGCAACAACAAGTTTATTCAGCTAATCCTAATCAATACCCAACTTATTCTCTTTCTGTAAGTGATATTCACCTTAGATGTAGGACAACTTTACCTAACCTGTTCCCTCCAGTTATAACTTAAATACAAAAGGAAAAGGAAATATCTAGCCCAACAACGCAAATACCTTAGAGTCAGAAAATACCCCTATTTCCTCAAAGGTTGAAAGATGAAGAGATTCCCCAGCAAGATGATATAAATTTTGATATCATTGATCAACTAAAACACATGTGTAAAGATTCCATTGTTTCAGGCTATTAAGGATGTCCCTATCTATAGTAAGGAAATTAAAGAGGCATGTTTAAAGAAACCTGGCAAGAAGAAAAAGGATCCACAAACAGTGCATGTAATGGGTCAACTAGCTGATATTATGTTGGGAAAAATTTTGATTCGTAAATATTCTGACCTTGGTAGTCCTATTATGAAATTAGTCATCAATGACACTCAGATAAAGAATGCCTTAATAGATTTGGGAGCAGCCATCAATGTAATGACAAGAGACATTATGCAAAAACTTAACATAATTAGTCTCAGGCCTACTCCTACGATACTACAACTTGTTGAGAGTTCCACAGTTCGGCCTGATGGTAAGATTGAAGATGTTGTAGTTACTTTAGACTCCTGAGAATATCCGACAAATTTAATGATCTTGTCTCCTAAAGCTACATTGGGGCAATAACCGGTTATCTTAGGGAGACCTTGGCTTGCTACAACTGATGCATATATTGGATGTCAATCAGGGACATGACTATTTCTGATGGAAATACTACTAAAACTCTAGCTCTGTATTCACCTGCTCAGCCCCAACTTGATCAAGAACAATTTGTTTGGCCTAACATTGGGGAATAATTAGAAGATGGATTCAACTCTGTCAATCATCTTATGATGATTAATAGAGAATCATTCATATGACTCCGAGATGATGATTCTGATATTTCTAAAATGTTGGCAAATCGGTATAATCTGGAGCAGCAGTCGCAAAAGTTAACATCAAATATTACAACATCGTATTTTCCTACAGCCACTACATATTGCATACCCTATTGCCATAGGAAGTTTGCACTTCTCATCTTTCTGAGGCAGCCTAGGTTGATCTTACTTTCAAGGTGGAAGTCGATCCAAATAAATGTTTGAATATCAATAATCAACTCACAAAAACTCAAAGGCTAACACTAGTTGAATTTCTCAAATGTCATTAACACGCTTTTGTGTGGGATTACAAATATATGCAAGGAATTGATCCAATGATTTGTACCCACCGTATTTATATCAAAGAGGATTGTAGACCGCTCAAACAACCACAACAAATAATCAATCCTACATTAAGGGAGATAGTTAAAGAGGAACTACATAAATTATTAAATGCTGGATTTATCTATCCTATATCAGATAGTCAGTAGGTGTCACCTCTAGTCATAGTTCCAAAGAAAGGAGGTAAATGTCGGGTATGTGTAGATTACAGAGCTTTGAACTCTGAAACTAGGAAGGATCATTCTCCATTACCATTTGTGGATCAGGTATTAGATTCCTTGGGTACAACCTAATTCAAATTGCTCTTGAGCATCAGGAAAAGACTACATTTACTTTCCCTTGGGGAACATATGCATATTTTGTTCTTCCCTTTGGGTTGTGTAATTCTCCAGCTACTTTTCAAAGATCAGTGATAAGCATATTTTCAAATATTTCCCATGATAGCATGGAGATCTATATGGATGATTTTACCACTTATGGTTCAGAATTTGAAGAGGCAGTGGAGAATTTAAAGAAATTTTTGCAAAGGTGTGAAGATTACAATTTATCATTGAATAGTGAAAAATGTTTTATTATGATGCAGGAAGGCATAGTTCTTAGTCATCATATTTCTATAACTAGAATACAGGCTGACCTAGCCAAAATTGAAGTCATTCAAAACCTTCCCATTCCCACAAAGAAAAAGGATGTCCGAAGTTTCCTTCATCATGCTAGATATTATCAAAGATTTACTAAGGATTTTAGTAAAAATTGCAGGACCTTTATATTGTCTTTTGACTAAGGATATGGAGTATGATTGGACTCTCACATGCCATGAAGATTTCTCAAAGCTCAAACATGCCTTGACTCAAGAACTAGTGCTCAAGGGTCCGAACTAGTCATTTCCTTTTCATATTCATACAGATGCATTAGATTATGCTCTAGGAGTATTTTTGGGGCAGAAGATGGACAATTTAAAGAAAGCAATTTATTTCATCAGCAAAAACATGTAGGGACCCAAGCTTAATTATACTGTCACAGAAAAGGAAATGTTGGCAATAATATATGCACTTAACAAATTCAGGCATTATATCATATGATATCAAATCTATGTGCATATTGATCATACAACAATTAGATATCTCATGAACAAGCCTTCAATTATAGGAAGATTGGCTTGATGGTTGCTATTGATGCAAGAATTTGATATTACAGTTGTTGATAAACCAGGTAAAGCTAATGTAGTTGCAAATTATCTTTCTAGGCTTCAATTGCAAGATGATCCTATAGCTATAGATGATGCTTTCCCAGATGAACATTTGTTCTTGATAAAATCTCACACTCCCTGGTATGCCAATATATCAAATTATTTAGCTACTAATAAGATGCCTTCTCATTTTTCTTCTAAAGAAAGAAGATTGCTAGTTGAGAAAAGATTTAATTTCTCTTGTATCGTTGATTGTTTATTTTATACTGGACCTGACCAAGTCTTAAGAAGGTGTGTGAGAGAGGATCAAACATATGGTACTCTTCATGCATGTCATGATGAGCCATGTGGAGGACATGTTGATGCTAAAATAACAACACTTAAGATCCTTAAAACAAGATATTATTGGCCATCTTTATATAAAGATGCAACTCAATATACTAGAAAATGTGATAGATACCAACAAATGGGTAGGCCTACCAGATCTGATGAAATGCCATTGTATCCCCACATATTGGTTGCACCATTTGACAAATGGGGGTTGGATTTTGTTGGCCCAATTGACCCTCCTTCCAATGGGAAATCCTATATTCTAGTATGCATTGATTATGTTACAAAATGGGTGGAAGCAAGAGAAATGACACATGCAAGAGATAATAAGGTAGTTGAATTTCTCTAAGAGGAAATATTTACTAGATATGGAGTACCAAGAGAGATTGTTTCAGATCAAGCACCACAATTTACTTCCACATTAATTGTAGCATTGGTTAATGAATATAATATCAGACACAAGAAGTCTACTCCATACCATCCTCAAGCAAATGGTTAGGTAGAGGTTACAAACATGGATTTAGAAGATATTCTTACCAAGACAATAGCTCGTCATAAGAAAGATTGGTCAAATATACTTCCTGAATCCATTTGGGCATATAGAACAATATGGAAGACAACTATTGGTTTTACACCTTTTGAAATGATGTATGGAAAAACAACCATGATGCCCATTAAGTTTGAGCATAAAACTCTTAAGACAACTTTGCAATTGAATATGACTCTCTTAAAAGCACAAAAAGACTGCATCATGCAATTGATCTAGCATACAAAAATTATTCAACATCAAAGAGCTAAATGGAATGATAAGTATATCAAGGAGAGAAAATTTAAATCTGGAGATTGGGCATTGTTATATGATTCTAGATATAAGGATATAATGAGGAAGCTACAAACATGTTGGTTGGGCCCATATGAAATAGATGAAGTTTTTCAAAATGGAATAGTTTGGTTGACAACAATAGACCTAGTTAGATTCAAACTTTTGGTCAATGGTCATCGACTACTCCTTTATCATAAGCCCACAACAAAAGAAGAGTTCCTGCAGCAATTGACAACCAATTGCAGACCACAGTTCCTACAGGGGACCTTCTTGCCACAATGCTTGCAGCTTTTGTAGGGGACCTTGTATGCATAGTTCCTGTAGCATCTAAAGGGGACATTCTTGACGTAGTTCCTATAGCCTCTACAGGGGGCCTTCTTGGTCCTGAGTTTTAAAATTCTTCTTACATGCATTCATAATAACTATTTCCATACTTTATGTAAATACCATTCTCCACTAATAATTGTATCATCTACCTTATCTAATTTCATTTCTATCACATCATTCACTTCATGTCACCTCATCTCATATTGTGAATAGCTAATCGTTTGATTACAACATTAATTAGTACAACTGCAACTATGTATATTATTTATTTTTATTTTAATTATGCATTTATTCTTTCATTATAATTATTACCTGATATGATTCACATAATCTGCATACCCTTCCCTCTATCCTTTTTCACATGTGTAGACACGTGTCATCTTAAGTTGGGGGGGGGGGGGGGTGTTTAATGAGTCAATTTATGAGTTATGTAATTATGTGTCCTTGTCCATGATGTGATTTAAATTTTCTTGACATCATTTTTGAATGTGAAAGCCTATAGCACGAGTGAGTATACCTTTCCTGCCACCATAGTTGATAAAAGGTACTGAAGAATAAATAAAATATTACAAGGCATGAATTTTCAAAATCACGCAGCATATTTCAGTCTTTCATTTTGTCGTGATGATATTCATTTGTTGTGGTGATTGTTTTTTAATGTCAAGTTAGCCATGGGAGGAGCTCCTATCCATCATGAGCCTGTGATTCATGACACCTTGTTGCAGGACAACCAATGTGAACATTACTTCTAGACCTATGGATCGATCGACTATATTTTAAAATTGATAGATTTTTTAGAGAAAATTATGCATGAATTCATGCTCACATTCAATGAAGGGGAGGCTTTTGTCAAAGGGTTGCAGGTCATATCCATAGAGAAGCGAATAGCCGAAGTCACTGGGTTTCCACAGGATGGAGAACTATTTCCTAAGGCAAAAGATGCAAGAAGTGCTAGGGCAGATTTTACTCACCCAGCCAATGGACCTCTAAGTGTGGACAAGAAGGGAACTAAACGGACATCTCTTCCAAGAGAATGGCCGTAGGTTGCATTTTATGTAATGAAATATATAACATGTGATGGTAGGTACTCCAATCAATATTCTATTCATTTTAAATTATTGAGTCATCTGAGGCATGGCCAAAGGATGAATATTCTGAATTTCTTATATCATCTTATCTCTATTAGTGCAAAATAAACACAAAGGGGTAGTAACCATTCAGTTAGTCATCCTAGATTAATCAAACTATTGGTAGAATAGTTTCTTAGAGATGTCTCACAGATGTCATGGGGAGAGTTCAAGGATATCAAGCAATTTGGGGAAGAAAATGTTCTTGATGAATATTAAGAGGGGGGGGGTGAATTAGTATGCCAAAAATCACTATACTTAAACACTTTGCTAGACTAATAGTAAACTGGTAAAACAATTTAGTAGACAAACCGGTTAGCACACATGCAAACCAAATAGAAAATAATGCATTCACGCACAAAAGCACAAACACCATAACACAAGAGATTTTGACGTGGAAACCCAAATGGGAAAAACCACAGTGAGATGGAACTCACAAGTAACTATCTGCAGAATAGGACCTAGACCGGTTAAGGTTAGACCGGTTAAGGTCATACAATGTTCTTTACCAGAACAGATCCTGTTAGGAATCTCAATCTCTGCTAGGAGATAAGTCTGATTAAAGACTACCTTGCTAGAGGATTTTAGATCCACAGATGTGAACCACCTTGTTAGAGAATTTACAAAAGGCTTTTGGGCCTACCCGGTTAAGGGCTTCAGACTTGTCGAAGATGTGAGTAATCAACAAGTGAGTGTTCTAGCAAATAGCACATATTGCTTGGTTAGATCCTTGATAGCTCATTCCTAATGTATTCTAGCATTACTTCAGTCTTCTACACTTTCACACTCTCTCTAACTCATCAACCACCTTAAACCCTAGCAACAGCCTAAAACCCTAGACATGATGTCCTTATAAAGAAATCTGATTTCATGTCGGTTCAATAGGATTACATTACAATTTCCTAGGTTCAATGCATCTAGACATATTCTGTAACACAACACAAAAAGCACCGTTAAAGTGTCAGCATCGTCAAACAATCAGTGGATGGTAACTCGTCACAGAATGTCGGTTGGTAACTCATCACAGAGTATTACCAGTTCATACAAAATACTGGTTGCCAGTTTGACAAAAATGAAAACTAGGAAATATGTGTTCTACCACTCTAATCTTTCGTACCACTTGAGATCCTCAAACCGCTTGGGGTCAACATACCGCTTCAGATCGGTAATCACTTTCCGCAAAACACCAATAGTCTAAGGACTATAATGCATCATACTAGTTGGGAACAAATACTGGTTGAGCTTTAACTTATTCATACAAAAGTGATCTCAATGCAAGTGTGTGTCCATCAATGACAATCACAACATAATCATCAAAAATGCCAACAATCTCCCCCTTTGGCATTGATGGCAACACTTAGGAAATTTTGACATCTAAGTGTTTAACAACAAAAATATTCCATAATCAAAATTACTCCCCCTAAGCATATACACTATCCCTTTTGCAGAAAATACAATGTATACTACTTCTTAACATGAAAGTATACATCAAAACATTCAAAATTTATACTTCTCCCCCTTTGCCAACAATGACAACAAAATATTACAGACAAACCCTTGTTTCATTAGTATTAAAAGAATAAGAGTTTATGACAATAAAGAATAAAACTTGTCAAAAACTGATTTAAAGTCCTGCAAATTTTTTTTCATAGATAAGGACCAGGACTCAAGTAGGGAGGTAGCCACTTCTTTCTCTGTCTACATCTGGGAGACCTGTTCTTCCATGGCATCTATTGCGCTCATCTCTTGAGTCACCATTAAGGCATCCAAATTGAGATAACATTTCTGAAGTATCTGTAGGCGTGGGAGTAGAACCAGTTGGAGTTCCTACAAATCTCGAGTCCGGTTGCTGATTTCCAACTCTATTTTGGTAGACTGGATATGAAACCGGTGAACAGTTTGCCCATAAGCTGTAAAAGAGTCATATGGTGGCTTGAAGGTGCTCATGTATAACTGCAAGTCAGTTTGTAGCTTTTGCTTCTAGACAAGCACATCATCACAGAAGAGATGGGGTTGGCAAATCTTACTCAGTAGTAGATTCCCCTCATCCAGAGCATTCCTTATGTCTTTTTGAGATTTTTGCAGATCGGACTAGAGCTCATTTAGCTTCTTCACCAGGGCAATGTTGAGAGCCTTTTGATGCTCTTTCTTGGAATTTGCCTCTGCTACCTCTTCTAGGCTCTGCACCTAATCATCCACTACGGTGCATAGGAGCTTCAATTGTGCCAATGATGAATAAGTATTGGGGAGGTTTGTGTTGGGTAACAAATCGGTAAGAGTGCCCACCATAGCTTGGATCACATCTTGCTCCTTCTTCCTCCTTAACACTTCAAGGTGTTCTTGAGCAGCCTTGATGCTCTGTAGCAGCTCCATTTCATTTGCAGACTGGAGGTCAATAGGACTGGTGAGGTCAGCCGGTTTGGCTTGACTACCGGTTGCCTTTGGAGTCTCCATCTGAGTTCTTTTTGCCGCTTCTTCTTTCTCTGTAGCTCTTAAATTTTCCTCTTCTATCTTTTTCTTTTCCTCTTCTTCTGTTTTCCTTTTCTCTTCTTTCCTCTGCTTCTCTTCTTCTTCATCCTTTTCTTTTGCTCCTCTTCCTACTGCTTCTTCTCCTCTTCCTTCTTCCTCTTCTCCTCTTCATCCTTCTTCTTTTCCTCTTCCTTCTTTCTCTTCTTCTCCTCTTCATCCTTCTTCTTCTTCTCCTCTTCCTTTTTCCTCTTCTCCTCTTCATCCTTCTTCTTCTTCTCCTTTTCCCTTTTCCTCTTCTCCTCTTCATCCTTCTTTTTCTCCTTCTCCGCTTCCTTTCTCTTCTCCTCTTCTTTATCCTCCTCTGCTTTCTTCTTCTCCACTTGCTTCTTTGCTTCCTCCTTTTTGTCCTCTGCTTCTTTTTGCTTTTCTACCTGTTCTTCCTGCTTCTCCTATTCTGTTGCTTCTGATGGTGTATCCTAAGTAACATCCTCTACATCTAGAGCATCGACATCAATAGTGTCTATGGGTTCAGTAACCGGGTTTCCTTCATTATCAAACACTTCATCTCATTTTGTTATTGTCGGTTCTTGCTTAGCCTTCTTGTTGGCTTCAGCCACTTGATGCATCTTAAGAGCTTCTTGAGCAAGAGTATGTGTATTCTTGATCACTTCTTGACCCTTTCCTTCCAATAACAGGAGTCTTCTTCTTCTCATGAAGAAGAGGCCTTTGTATTTATTCATAACTTCAAAAAGTTCTGAATTTGATACATCAGGAAAATGTTGAACAAAATTTTTCTCTCATTTCCTGTTCCTTTTCTATGGCAATGCGCCATTTATTGTCTAAAGAATTATACAAAGAATCTGGTGTCTCAGATCTAATTTTTGAAGGCGACCGGTCATTAACACATAAATACCTAATGATTTCTAGTTCAACCGCTTCCTTTTCATCATCATTGAAATCATCAAAAAAATCAATCAAATCATTCAACACTTTTCTCCTAATATTTTTGATAGTTCTTTGACAATGTGTCAAAGGTTTGTAGGAAGAAATGTCAATATTTACCGTTGCAGATGATGCCGGTTCATTCTTTGTCTTTTTCTTTGTTTGTCTTGTCTTCTTGGGTTTTTCTTTAGACACAGTTTCTTCTAAGTCCAGTGAGTTATTCCTTGTCTTCCTCTTCCTCTCGAATACTTTGGCAGGTGCCACTTCCGGTTTCTTCTTTCTAGGTGACTGCTTGGTCACTTTGGGACTAGCTACAGTAACTGGTGCCAACGCCAAAGGCACTGCCTTTCCTTTCTTTTCAGAGGGTTCTACAACCGGTGCAACCCTTTCCAAGTAGGTTCCAGTTCTCTTTTCCTTAGGATCAAGGGGTGAGGTGATTAGGGTACAAGCATACCCATCTAGCATATCATACATCACCTCATAGCCCATAGGTTCTACTTCTTCCTGTCTGGGCTCAATAGCCTCCATTATGCATTCATCCACTTTGATGATAAAGCAGATATCCTCTTCATATTTCTTGACAATGTCACTGGATATCCTCATCCTTAGGCTCATCTTGCTTCTAAACTCATCAAAGTACTTGTTCAGAACATCAGGGTAACTGGTTCCAACTGCTTGCAGGCTCTCTTTGATCTTCTTGGTAACCGGTTGGTTGACAGACCACTGAATATCTCCAACTCCTGGGAAATAACCTTGGAAGTAGAAGAATAACCCTACCAGTAGTTGTCGAAACTTGAATCTTAGTGCATTATCTTATTTGATTGACTTAAGATTCAACATAAGTTGTCTTTGCATACAGGTGCACAGATCAAATGATGCATCCTCCTTGATCATCCTGTAAGCAACATTTACCACTGCAGCAGAGAAAAAATTAATTCTGTTGGTAGAGAACATCTAGTAGCCTATTACCATGCGGGCATACTTGACCAGATCATCCTTAATTGAGTTGACGGTCATGCCATGTGAGTTGCTCACTGAACCTGTGAGCTTGGACATTTCAGTCTTGCTGACCTTCCTTAGGGCTGGCACTTCCCCTATATTGCAGAAAATGGTGACAACCTGAATAGCTTGCGGTGTGATATCATGTGTTCTCTCAAGATACATCTTGTCACCATAAACTCCGCTCAGAATGATTCGAATGTTGTCATCTGTGAAATCCTCTAGGAAGTAAACCGCATTGTGAAGCTTCTTCTTCTCCAAGATGCTATACTCTAGTTTGATCTTTTTATCCTTCCCATAGAATAGACCTAGCTGAGAATGGATTGTGAGAGACCCTAGGTCTTCAATTCTACAATCTATATAATCCGAAATCCCTTCTTCTACTATAACACCAGTGAGTACTTGAGACAAGGCATTATATTTCGACTTTCATTGTATGAAATCCATAGAATCGACAGTTGCACTAGAACTATCATGCGATGCGGAGGCCATGATAAAACAACAAACTCAAGAAATACCTTTTGAAAATCAAGAATTTAGGGCTTGCAAATTCCACTTCACCTTCCACTTCGTCGGTTGCTAAATCACCACTTTGAGTTCTTCTCTTGACCATTTGATATTTGCTTCTGAATCTTCTTTAGGGTTTTGAGATTTCTTTGAATCGCAACACAAATCACTTTTTCTTCGCTTTGCACTTGAAAAACTTCTTCGCTCAAAAATTGATAGTGAGAAATGATTTGAAAATTCCTTTTAAACATATTCCTCACCTACTATAATAAATGCTCCACCATTAGGGCGTAAACCCTAATTTGTCTGTTACGGTTTTTGGTCTTATGCCAAATGATAGCTATCACATACCGGTTAAGGTCTTTTACCGATGTAAACCAAGGGTTCGTAGTGTTTCACCATTTGCTCCCCCTAAGATTTTCTAATGCTTAGTTTGTCGGTTCTGTTATTTCCACACTAAGTGCAGAAACCGGTTCTTCTTGCAATACTGTTGGTTTCTTCTTCCAGGTTTTGTTCATATCCACTTGAATAGTGTCAATATCAATCTTTCCTTCTGGAGTGACCAGTATGTCATCCAATATGTTCTTTCTTGTTCTGCAGAATCTGGCAATGTGACCCGGTTTGTTGCAATGATAGCAGACCATTCTAGGTGCTCTCCAAGGTCCATTATTCATGTTACTATTCTTCCTCCTGCATGTTGTAGCTGTGTGACCATGACCATGATAGATCAAACAATTTTCTCTCCGTCTGGTTGCCACTTGATAGCCATCGCTTCTTGACTAAAGATTAAAGGCATTAAACCGATTGTGATTCTAGTTCACAAAAAGTTTCGGACCAACTCCTTGAGTCCTCTGAGGATATCTTTGGTGTAGGAGCACCTAGCCTCATTTTTCACCAGAGGTTTGATAGCAAGTTTGGTTTTTATTAGTTTTAAGTTGGAAAGTTGTCTAAGATGTTTTTGAAGTTGTTCTAGGTTGTTTAGATGAGTTTTGAACTCATTGTGTGGTCTTGGTTTCCTGTTTTCATCTTTTTGCTCAAAATTGCCAGTTTGGAGTTGCCTGGCAAAATGTTGTCAAAAGTGAGTTTTTAGTGTGTTTTTGTTGTGACAAGTTCTTAGACATGTTTTGTGTTTGGTTTTTAGGTGTGAATAGTGTTTTTAGGTGATTTGTTGTCTTTGAGATCAACCTTGCATCATCTAGGCATCAATAGTTGTCATTTTAGACATGAAAATGTCAAATTTGTGTGCTCTTGGACATGTACCTATCTGTACAAGAGGATAACTGACTTGGAGAGGTATTTATTCTCCTGTTTGAACCATTGTAGGGGTTAATCATTCGAATATATCAAGCATTTTGCAAGTTTGCACTACTTTTTACCTTGTTTTCCCTATGTTTTGACTCCATGTGAGCAGCAGTTCGTACACCTATTGTACGTGGCCGTACTATTTTTTGCATTTTCCAGTTCTCTTATGTTTCTTGAAGCTTTTCCATTTGGTGGCATTGAATTTCATTAAGTTTTGAGTTTTGTGCAAAATTATTTAGTTTTGACAGTTTCACTGCCTTGTCTAAGATATTGGCAAGGATGCTTGACCAACTTGGCTTCTTGAAGCCCTAAATGTTCATGGCTTCCTAAGAACCAGTTGGTCAACTTGTAAGATATGTATATACATGTTTTTCTTTCCAAAATGTAGGTGCAAGAAGTTTTGTGGCCATGGAGCCCTAGGCAAGTGTGCCATTTGGCTAGGGTCTTCGAGGAAGTTTGATGCTTTGCTCTTCTATAGCAAATGCATTCTTTAGATAATCAGACCTGTTTTGTGTGTGTGTGAAAAGTGGGATAAGGAGCTATATCTGCAATACACAACACTTCAATTTAGTCATTATATGCATGGTTAGTCAGATATAAGCATTAAAATAAGAAAACCATGACAAATCGACCAATTGCCTTCTAAAAGATGCGAGTATAAGATTGCTCTCAAATTTTTATAAGCAATACTAGTGACTAGACTACACCAAGATGAAGGATTTAATCTATATGATATTTAAAGCTATATGGATGCAAGATGGATGAATAATTCAAGCAATAATCAATTCAAGCAATAATGGATGCAAGTAATCTAAAAAAAAAAAGCACAATATATCAATGACTCCAGAGCAAAATCAACATGATAACAATCTCCAAGCGTGTTCTCAAAAATCTCTGGGGTGAATTGGAATGAGAGTTGGAGACTGAATTTATAGAGAATCACAAGAGAAAAAGCTCAATTTAGGATTAATTGAAAATAATTGAGAAATCAGGTTGAGTTAACCTTGAGATAGATTCCAATTATAGTTTAATTGAAATGCATTCAAATTAGAAGTCCAAGTTGCATTGGAAAATAATAATAAATTAATTCCATGCATATCAGATAAAAATAGATAATTCCATGCACATATTTGATTTATTCAAGAAAATGGTCTTTTTAATGCAACTGAACTTCTTTTTCTGAAAAGCTTCGAGTTTCAATTTAAGAGAATAATTAATAATTCAATTAATTGCTTTTTTGATTTCAAGATCTAAATTTAAAAAAAGAAATAATATCTCAAGTTTGATTTCTCTCAATTCAATTATTTTATTTTATTTTCAATTCAACTCTTTGTTTTGTAATAAATTCTTCTTTTTGCAGTAAATTAATTCTTTTTGCATGATTGAATGGCAAATTTATTAATTAATTAAATATACAAAGATATTTAATAAATTAAAATAGGATAATTGATCAAAATGATATTCTTGGAAATGATTCAATTAATTAAATAAATATTTAATTAATATTGAGTAATTGATTTGCCATGTGATTTTTGATAATTAAAGAATTAATAATGTGCTCAAGATTGATTTAATTACCTTGGTTAGGACCTTGGTGATGTTGTCGAGATTAGGGGCCCATGGTTTAGATGACCAATTTTAGGGTATTACATTTACCCCTCTTTGAATTAATTTGCAAGAAGCACATTGGTTCAAAGAATGTGTGATGTGTAGGAGATACCAGTTCTGAACCTGATTGATGATGAACTAGATGAAAAGCAAGGTGTTTAGCTTGATTCGAAGCGACAAAGCTGAATAAAGTCTGATTAAAGTGATACCGATCCCAAACTTGATTGAACTGAGGAACGATAGAAAACAAAGATACCGAACTTGAACTTGATTGATCAAGAAGCGGATCTTACTGATCTAGAACTTGATTTAACTTAGATACAGTGAGTGATGATAAAAAAAATCGATCTTGAACTTGATTGATCAAGACACGATGAGCGAAGAATAAACCATCCAGCTTGATCAAGAAACAAATACTGAACACCTACTTAGATTTAGTGTGATCAAAGAAACTCTTTAAACTTTTGATTAAGTTTAAACGAATAATCAGTTTGATTTGAAGCGATGAAACTGATTAATGCTAAGAGATTAATTCAGATGAAGGACAAATATCAGCTTGATGTGAAGCGATGAAACTGATATGCCCCTAGTGATTGATTATATTCGGATGATCGAGAGATCTCAACTTGATGTGAAGCGATGAAGTTGAGATGCCTCTTAGCGATAAGGATTGATTTTCTTTAATTGAAAAGATTTTTGTCGACTTTTGATGAAGATTTGAAAATTTTCTCGACTTGTAAGATGTGAGGTCATAAGGTCATGAATATGCCCCCTTGGGAGCGAAATCGAAATGATAGCGAGGGTAGTTGATTTTAGGCAATTTTGAGCAGTGATTAGTTATTTGAGCGCGAAGTGATTTTGAAGAATTTTGAAGATTAAATTGATCACAAAGTTGATTTGTAATTTGAAATTGATATTCAGCGTTGATTGTTGAGAAATTGAGCGCAAATTGAAGAAAGACTGAGAATTTGATGAACAGAGCGATAAGTGGTCCAAATTGTGAAATTGACTAGCAAGATGATCTTGAATTTTGATTTCGATCTCGAAAATGGAATCAGAGCAGGCACATTAGCTAAGGGTACAATTTTTGTGTCCATCAGAGCAAGTTGAAAAATTAGGTTTTTGGCTATATATGGGACGAAAGTGTCATTTTCAATTCATTTTAACCCTCCAAGTTTGAAAATTCAAAAAGCCTTCTGCGAAGAAAAATAGTGGTCGCTACTCGTTAGAATCGATTCAAGCGCCAGAGAAGACATAATTGACCCCAGAACTATGAGCCAACAGTAAGTGATCGATCTTAAGCCTGTTTATGTTTCCAATTTTGAATTTTTTTATGCATTTTTCATGTTTTTCATGCGTTTTGGGTCGGGTGTCACGTTTCATCGTGCGAGACAGGATCCTATCTCATACAAAAAACTGGTAATTTTTCTTTTATCATTTGAAGCCATTAGATTTGTCATACTAGATCCACCCTTGTGTTGTACGACAGGTCGGTTGGGAGACCATTTTGTCATGCGGAGTCTAATAAAGTGTCGTTTGAGGTTGTTTTCTCGTACGAGAGCCATTCCTGACTTGTACGAGATTTTGCTTAACTGTGTTTTGTCATTCAAAAAACAGTGACCATTTTTGAAAGTGTAAACATGAAATTTTGGTTTTGCATTTGACTTAGTTGGATTTGCATGATGTTTAACTTCTCTTGTAGGCTCACTTGGACTGTTTTCTGATGCTTCATTATTGGATTGTTGCAGGTGTGCTTACCTCCTGTGCTCTTTAGATGCGTATATCCTCCTACTATGGCTTTGGTTCGTGATTTGTCTGAGGTCGAGCAGGCTCATATTGATATGTGTGGCTCTACTCACCTGATGAGGTTACCTAATATCCGTGTGAACCACGGGATGCTGACAGCATTGGTAGAGCGATTTCATTTAGAGCATAATACCTTTCATTTGCCAGTTGGGGAGTTGACTATCACTCCCAAGGATGTGTACAACATCCTTCATATCCCTTTTGCTGGGGATAAGGTGGATTATGATACTGCATTGTTACCTGGACTACAGGCTCTTAGGAAAGTATTTAGGGATCTTGACATCTTGACTTGTTCTATGAGTTGGGATATATTGATGGGCAGGTACAGTGAGGAGTATCCATTGACATGTGTCCTAGCAGGTTTCATTGGTTGCTTCTTGATGCCAGATAGAGGGTAATAGGGTTTTCAGAGCGGATGGGGTCGTATGCTGGAGAGGTTGATAGAGACCCCTCAGAGGCTTGGCTAGGGCTCTTGCTTATTGGCCCACATGTATGGGCAAGACAGACTTCTGGCGACAACAGCTCGATGATCTGATAGCTATCATATGGAGACCGTACAGGGGGTTGGAGTCATGGGATGACTGGCAGGTAGTTCAGAGAGATCTTTTTGTTACATGCCCACTGATTGGGAGGTTACAGACTGTTGTGGAGCGATTCATTATTTCACGAGTGATGAGGCAGTACGACCGGCCATAGGGGATCTCTCAGGAGTATACAACATATGCTCGATACGCTAATGAGGAGAGGCAAGGATGGTCGCCTAGTCTATCCTATGCTTTAGCAATGCAGGAGCTGACAGGTTTACACCATCTGAGGTGGGATTACCTGGATGATATAGCAGATGCGGGGGTATTGCCCCAATACAAGGATTACTTTCAGTAGCATCCATTCCCTCGGTTTATGGATCCTAGAGAGCATGCTCCTCATATTGAGGATGTGGAGGATGATTCCCCTGCACTGGCACAGGGATAGGCACAAAGACAGAGCCATAGGCAGGGACAGGGCCAGAGACAGGCACAGAGACTAGATGCTCCACGACGGACTGGTGGTGATCCTGGTGCTAGTAGCAGCAGAGTGCGAGTTGATGCTGGACAGTAGAGGGCTGAGGGTGGATCCCTTGGGAGAGTAGGTGTGAGGTTGGGTGGCGGAGAGGAGGAGTGAGAAGCTCTGAGGCAGGTACGATAGCGGCAGGATGAGCAGGGTGGAGCCATAGGTGGAGATGGCAGTGGAGATGGTGGTGGAAAGCCTGCGAGAGAGCAGGGGGTCGACATAGGATGGTCGATGAGAGCACGCCTTGTAGAGTTGCAGTCATAGTTGATAGTGGCTCAAACTCAGCTGGTGGAGTGAGACTGATAGTTGGTCGAGATTAGGGCCGAGTGTGATCGCTAGATCATAGCATTCAGAGCCGAGTCGAGAGCAGAGATAGTCTCTTCAATAGGAGGTGCTTCTCCAGAGCCGCAGGGCTGCGTATTATGTAGCAGCATATAGTGCTGCAGTTTCTATTGCACAGGAGGTGCAACCCTATTCACAGTATATGGCTAGATTAGAGGGAGCACAAGCACCTCGACAGGATCCCGGGCATCAGGATCCTCCTCCTCCACCAGGCGATGAGGGAGAGGGTGCCAGCTAGATGATTCTTTTTGTAGCTTGGATATTTTTTTGTAGCCGATATGATTCTTGCCCTGATGGGAGTTTGTATATGTCATTGGACATCATTTTGTACCCTCATATTTGACATTATATATATATATATATATATACGAGATCTGATTTGACTTCATCGTACTTGTGTTGATCGACAATGAGATGTTTCTATATGCTTTATTCTATATGTATGCATTTATTTCAGCATGAATGTATGTAATGCAAATGAATATGGATTTTTATGTTTTTGTTTCTTTTTTTTATATGCAAATAAATGAATGAATGAAAATGAGTAATGAGTAATGCAATTTTTTTTGTTTTTCTATGCAATAAGATCAGTATAAATGAATAATAATGAAATGAATGAATGAATCTATATGAAATGTCATGTATGCAGCTAGACATCTCAAAACACAAGTACTCAATCGAAGAAATAATGATAAAAAAAGACCACTTAGCGTAAGAAATGATGATGCTCTCAGCTCTCATTCGTAAGACAAAGAGATTATTACTATACCAAAATCACTCTAGATTCACAAAAATGCAGAATGAAATGCAAAATGATGTGCAAAATGCAACCTAAACCTAGTCACTGGATTTAAAATAATTAAGATTCATCACTGAGCATAACGAACACAATAGGCAGGTTAGAGTTCCTTTCTTTTTCAATGTGCAATATTAATTATCTTGTCCGCAATGACCCTTTTTTCGTTCATATCGTTGGACAGATTTCATAGGGACCCGAATTGCATCATAAAGAAATTCCCTTAAAACAGACAAAGAAATAAAATGGACCTCCCTGTAGCATACAAATAAGTGGAGTCGAGGTATGTGAGGCAATTTCACCTTAATGTGAAGGCTCTTATCACAGACACCCAGCTAATTTGTATGTTTCCAGATCATTGGGATCATTCCTACAAGCAGAAAACAAAGAAAATATTATGCCCCCAATCCTTGTACCTCTTAGTCAATATAGACTTCCTCGAGTTACTCAAGGGGATAATAATTGAAAATCAATATAAAAGACAACATACAAAGAAAATTGTCATTCATAGCTCAAACTGTTTAGTAATTGTTTTCCGTTATGTTGTTTTGCTTGTGAACTCAGTGATAAAAACTCTGTAGTAGTCAGGAGATAGGTAACTGACTCAGAGTGGACGACCAGGTTTCACTGACAGAATAATGACTTGGTTGACAATGCTTAGGATATGCAATGTGCTCTATCGAGTAACCTAAGACTAGGACGTTGATCAGTTTCAAGTCATGAGGGTTCCAATGAACCAGGATGTCACAAAAGTGACTGAAAATATGTACAAGCAAAAGCAAAAGATGCTTGAAAGCGGGAAATGCCAACGTTGCGTTGATAGATGGAGCGCTTGAGTACAAGAGGCGCCCGTTTGCCAGGTTTTCACCTGCTTGGCAGAGATTCATTTTTTTTTTTTACCAAGGTGCCTGTTTACCAAGTTTTCACCAGGGCAATTTTTCTCTTTTTATTTTATTTTTTGTTCTTTTCTATTTTATTTTTTTTTGCTTTTCTTTAGGACTTTTTCTAATTTTTAGGGTTTTTTTTTAGGACTTTTTCCAATTGTACAAGTTTTGCTGGAGCAGAGAGTGCTAAGCAAAGAATTTCTTCAAGTGGATGGTGTTAATCAGTTCATGAAGTTGTTCTCCTTCCGAGTTTGAGAGTTGATAGGCACCAGAGCCGAATACTGCAGTAACAATGTAGGGACCCAGCCAGTTGGGTTCAAACTTCCCTTTGTTGTCGCGAAATGTTGATTTTTTGGATTTTCTCTCAGTACTATGTCTCCAACTTGAAATTCTCTTTGTCAAACTTTCTTGTTATACCCTCTGGACATTCTCTTCTAATACACTCTAAGATGATCAAACGCCACTTGTCGACGCTCATCCAACAATTCGAGTTCTTGCAATCTAGATATTCTACGATCTTCATCAGTAACGAGGCCTTGCAACGAAACTCTTAGAGATGGTATTTCTACTTCGATAGGTAATACTGCTTCGGACCCGTACACCAAAGAAAAAGGTGTAGCCCCATTAGGTGTTTTGATACTTGTTCTATAAGCCCATAATGCAGGATTGATCTGCAGATGCCAATCCTTCCTTGATTTGTTCACTGTTCTGTGCAAGATAGTTAATAGGTTCTTATTAGATGCCTTGGCCTGTCCATTGCCTTGAGGGTAATATACTGATGACTAGTGTTGTTTGATTTTGAATTTCTCACAAAGTTCATCTAGATCTTTATTCTTGAATTGTCCTCCATTATCAGTCACGATGGACGAAGGTATTCCATACCTGCAAATTATATAGTTTAGGATGAATAAGGCGACTTGTTGAATTGCCTCTACCCTTTTGGTGAAATACTCAGTGGAAGTTATGATGAATTTATGTCCGTTGGGTGAAGCCAGATATATCTGACCAATGAGATCAAAGGCCCATTTCTAAAAAGGCCAGTGTGTTATAAATGGTATGAGGTCCCTTGCTGGGGCATGTATGAGATTTCCATGAAGCTGACATTTCTCACAAGTCTTAGAAAATTTAATGGCATCTTTTTCCATATCTGGCTAGTAGTACCTAGCCCGTAATAGTTTCCGAGCTAAAGTAAAGCCATTCGAATGAGATCCACAAATACCTTCATGGACTTCTGATAATGCACGTTTAGATTCTTCAGTTTCTAGACATCTAAGCAATGTACCATCCAAACCTCATCTAAATAAATCGTTAGCTATGATAACATACCATGAAGTGTTTTGAGTTAGGTTTATTTTCTCATTTCAGGTAAGATTTTCAGGAATAACTTGGTCACATAGATAGGAGTAGATGTGGCTATATCTAGATGAGTCATGTCCAATAATAGAACAGACTATTTGGGTTTCAGGGGAATCATAAGCTGGGTAATGTAACTCTTCCACCAGGAATTCAAAGCGAGCATTGAACTCTTGTAACTTAGGTATGGATGCCAGAGTGGCCATAGCATCTGTTGCTTTGTTAGCAGACCTTGGGATCTACTGGAATGATAAAAAAGCAAAGTACTTCTTGAGATCGTCCACCATTCTCTTGTAAGGCATCAACTTCTCATCTCAAGTTTGATATGTATCATTGATTTGATTGACTACCAGCTGAGAATCTCCATAAATATGTAATTCAACAACCTTCCATTCAACGACTAGCACCTATTGTTTGTGCAGGGAAATAAAATCTTGTAAGATTTTGGGTTGGAGTACTTCTGAGGAGTAATGAATAATATGCTAGCACCTAAACCATTTTGAGTAAAGGATCCATCAAAGAATATTTTCCAGGGTTGTTGTGTAAGGTGCATTATTGATTCATCTGGAAACTCTATGCGCAGTGGTTGAGAGTCTTCAATTGAAGCTCCAACAAGTTGATCAGCAATTACATGTCCCTTTATGGCTTTGTGTTCCACATATTCAATGTCAAATTCTATAAGGATCATGACCCATTTCACTAATCTTCCTGTGAGTGTTGCCTTGCTAAGAAGATACTTGAGTGGATCAATTTTAGCCACTAACTTGACTGAGTGTGCTAGCATGTAGTGTCTTAGTTTTTGTGATGCAAAGACCAATGCTAAGCATGCTTTTTCTATTATAGTATAATTCATTTCATAAGACACTAATGTCCTGCTGATGTAATAGATAGCTCGTTCCTTTTTGTTGTCATCCTGTTATGCCAAAAGTGCCTCCAGTGATGAATCTGTTACTGATATATATAAGATTAGTGGTTTACCTTGAATAGGTGGCATTAAGATCGATGGATTTGACAGGTACTCTTTGATTTGCTGAAGATGTTGCTCACATTCTTGATCCCAATTGTATAATACGCCTTTCCTTACTACCTTCGTGAAAGGTTGAGCCTTGTCTGTTAGCTGAGAAATGAACCTTTTGATAGACTGGAGACGTCCTTGTAGACTTCTCATTTGACTAATATTCTTTGGAGGCAGCATTTCCATTATGGCTTGGACTTTCTCAGGATCAACTTTGATTCCTTTTTTTGAAATAATATATCCAAGTAGCTTACCAGATGTCACTCCAAATGCACACTTCTTTGGATTTAATTGGAGTTTGAATTTTTCCATTCTGTCGAGGATAGGACCTAACTCTTGAATATTTGTTGATCTTTTCATAGTTTTCACTAAAGTATCATCAACGTAGTCTTTCATATTCTTGTGCATCATATCATGAAAAATTGTAGTGACTGCTCTCTGATAGGTTTCCCTTGTGTTCTTTAGCCCAAATGGCATGATGTTCCAACAAAAGGTTCCCCATGCACAAGTGAAATCCATCTTTTCTTGATCTCTAGGAGTGATTTTAATCTGATTGTAGCCAGAAAATCTGTCCATTAGCGAGTACATCTCATATCCAGCTGTCATGTTGACTATCATATCAATATTTGATAATGGAAAGTCATCTTTTGGGCATGCTTTGTTGAGATCTCTAAAGTTTGTGCAAACTCTGATAGATTTATCTTCCTTCGACACAAGTACTATGTTGGAAATCCATTCAGCATAATCTATTGCCCTGATAAATCCAGCTATAAGCAGTTTCTCTAATTCAGCTTTGACTAATAGTGCCACATGTGGGTGCATCTTACAGAGTTTTTGCTTGACTGGTTTTACTCCTGGTGTGATTGAGAGATGGTGCATAATGAGATCAGGATCCAAGCCTGGCATATCAGAGTATGTCCATGCAAAGTTTATTTTCTTTTCTGAGAATAGCTGAGTGAAATCCTTCAATTCCTCTTCTGATAGTGATTGAGCTAAGTGAATGATTTGTGGTGTCTCTTGACTCCCGATATTCAGTGGCTGAGTTGGCTTGATCAATATGGAAGACCGCTCTTGGAAATGATTGGGCAGTATACCAAGTATCTCACCTTTAGGAGCCTCAAAGAGGTTTTCACCTTTAGGTACATCCTTTATTTTCTCTTTTTTAGATTCTGACACCGCCACAATGTGTTTTTGCCGTCAGATCTTTTATTTTTACCTTTTCTATTTTTGCGACTAAGATACTTGATATCTGCTTTAGTCATATTTTCACTTTGTTCACTAGTGGAAGAGTCCATAGGTTCGATTACATTGAGATAATAAGCTAATGTATAATCATTCGCAAAACTAGGTACATCCATTGGCTAGTTTTGTAACGTGCAGTCAATCAATTCAGGGTGTACTAAGGATAAATTTGGGGTAGGTTCGAGAGCATTCACGGTATTGTTATCACAGCTATGAATCGAGAAGTCAAGTTCTAGAAGTATACCTTGTGCCAGTGTCCCGAAACTAGGAAAAATTAGATCGTGATTATTAGAGTTCATGTTAATATTTAATCGATCTAATCCAATAGGCATACTTGTAACATTGTTTACTATGCCAGACTGCATGTCATATCGTGGTTTAACAGTAATAAAACTAGTAGGCAACTTTTCATTGTTTGTATCTGATGATTTTGATTTTGAAGCTGAGTGGATATCATCATGAATAGGATTATCGTCAGAGTCATCAGATGAAGTTTCCAAACCTCTTTCAGGTGATTTAGTAAGCATATGTATGGTATCAATGCCAACATCTTTAATGCTACAAGTTCCTTCATGTTGTGGTTCATCTGTTATTTATACCTGACACACCTGTTGACATGATCCCATTGTTTCTGTAACTTGTTGTCGCCTACTCCATTCAGCTTCTTCTGTACTGATGACTGGTTCATTTTGTGTAGCTTCTAACTCTTCTTGTGTAGTGTTGTACTTGATTTGTTCTAGTTTAGCATGGGGGTACATGGATGAAAAGTTCTCTAGTATTGTTCCTTTTGTCAATGCTTGTTCATAGTTGGCTTGTCTCTTTCGTCTGATCTCTTGTATTTCTTTGTCTAGTTTCATATGCATTAGCTCTTGAGCAACATCTATGACACCACTAGATTCTTCTAGAGTTTCTATAGTGGATGTGTCTGAAAGGTAGTCAGGACCCCATTCATACTCATTTGAATCAGTCTCTAAATCATCTACTTGTTGCCTACCAGTATATGTGACTGGAACTTTTAATGGTGCGAACAATTCTCTGATTCTTACAACTTCATCTCTTATATCCTCAGGGACCTCAACTTCTTGTATTATCATAGCTGATACCATCGAAGCCTGAGCACTGACTATTTCTTCTTTCTTGATTGTTGATTCCTCTTTCTCTTCTCTACACTCTACTTTTGTTTGTTTAGTGTCTGCATCATGTAATGTTAAAGGTGATATCTTTTTCGAGCACCTAGACTTAGAAACATGTTTTTGGTCTAATGTCTTTTTCGGATTATATCCCAGTCTAGCCTTATCATTTGTGGATTTGGTTTGTAGCTGAATTGGTTCAGTAATACCTTCCTTTTGTTTGCCCAGAGGACCCGTACCGGAATACCCCATGAGCTGAGTCATTTTGTAACCGGGACCATACTGAGTAGGAGAAATCTCACAGTGTTGTACCTCTTCATTTTGACTATCTTCCTTAAAGAGCCAGTTAAGCACAACATCCTCTTCTATTTCATTGGCCAAGGAGGTAGAAGACTGTACAAAAAGACAATCATATATGATATTAGGAGTTGAATTCTATGTTCTCATGTTCTTCGATGTTTTGCCCAACTGTTTTGGTGATGGAGGAAGAGAAACTAATGATATTACCGGTTCTATCTTGTAGCCATCCATGCCCATATTTGTAAGCTTCAATCTCTTTTCTAAGTCTTTCATCAATGTTTCTAGATCTTGATTTGGAGAGGCTGCCCTATTATGAGGCACAAAAGTATCTACACCTTTTGTCAATGCATTACAAATGACATTTGTATCAACGGGAATACTAACTTCAGCTCTGTTATAAGGAAACTTTAAGCATTGGTGATACATTGATGGTACTGCCTTCATTTCATGAATCCATGGCCTGCCTAGTAAAATATTGTATGACAATGGAATATCAAGAACCTGGAAAAGGACTTCTCTCTACTGGTCCCACTCTAATTGGTAATGATACCAGACCTTTGGAGGTCCTTTCTTCTTCATCATAGGCTTTAATTGTTATTTTCTTGCCTGGATCAATAACATTTTCAAAGAATCCTAGTTGTGTGAGCAGATGGTAAGTACAGATATTCAACCCCATGCCTCCATCTATCAAAACACGTTTGGCTCTATGTTTGTGGATCATGGCCTCAATATGCAATGGTTGGTTATGTGGATGATTTAATGAATTGTCATCTTCTTCAGAGAAGGTCAAATAGTGAGGTAAAGTCAGATGACCCACCATAGACTGAAACCGATCAATGTCTAAATATTTTGGAACATTGGTAGTGAGCAATGCTTTGTCTAGGATTTCCTTGTGAGCCAATGAGAGTTGTAGCAATTCAAAAATTGAAATTTGAGCATTTGTCCTTTTTAACTGTTCAACTACACTGTATCCAGAGGATGATGATGAAGTTAACCTTTTAAATTTGTCCAAGGTTGATTCCTTTTGTTTATTTGGTAAGGCTGTTGGATTTGATGTTTCTTGAGTCGGATTAGAAGAACTAGCTCCTTGGAGAGTGAATTTCTTTTGAGATTGGGTCAGAGCTCTTGCATATCATGATTCATTTGATTTATCTTGAACTATAATCACATTGCAATATTCTGAGTGTGAAGGCTCAATCATGTTGATAACGTTGTCCTGGCTGGCATAGGCATAATTTACCTTAGCACCTCCTTTGGTCTTTGATGAATCACCTTGTTCGTAAATAGGTAAAGGATCTTTGAACGCTTTGTGATCAGCATTGGTTGGATGATTTCCGACAATGATTTTACCAGCATATATAAGATCTTGAATCTCATGTTTTAGTTTCATGCAATTGTTTATGTTATGACCCTTGTTTCGATGAAAATCATAGTATTCAGCTTCTCTCCACCATCTTGGTTTGACTTCTGGATCATATGGTCTGGAGTTATCTGGTAGCGTTATCAGGTTGTTTGCCAATAGAGTCTTGAAAGTGGATTCATATGATTCTTCGAGAGGAGTGAAATCATGCTTAGGTTTAGAGAGCCAAGGTTTCTCTTTGAACCATTCTTTTTTCTTAGGAGTATTCTCTGCTGCAATCTCAATAGCTTTGAGTGCTTGTGTACCACTAGCCAAGTTGAATATTGCGGGCTGTGAGGTGGTTTTAATAGTATCTACTACTCCATCATTAACAACATTCTTGTTGTTGTCCTTTCCAAATTTCCAATACTTGTTCTTCTCTTTAGAACTAGATCCTGGTTGTGTTTCCTTCCAAGGTGAAATATCCCCTTTTTTGATGAGCACATCTTCCATTCGAATGGCATTGTCTACCATCCTGTTAAATGATGGGTGTACTTGAATTTGGATACTATATTTCAATTCTGGGACCAAGTTATTGACAAATATATCCATTTACTCAGAGTCTAGGATAGGTCGTGGGTACCTAGAGAACATCCTTCTCCAACGCTAGAGGAAAGTGAGTAAAGGTTCTCCCATCTTCTGTTTAGTATTGCAAAGATTGATCATAGTCACAGTATGTCGAATGTTGTATGAGTATTGTTGCAAGAATAGTTGGACTAGTTCTTCAAATGATTTTATTCCTTGAGGTAGACTTGAGAATCATTCCATGGCTTGTCCTCCCAGACTCCTTGGGAAAAGATGCATGAGATAGGTGTGATCATGCATGAATTCCATACAGGCAGCACAAAACTCTCTGACATGATCTTGGGGATCTGAGATACCATCATATTTATCAAATTTTGGGATTTCAACTCGCGAAGGAAATGGAGGCATGTATAGACTCTTGTCAAATGGAAATGGGAATATTGTCTCTAGGGAATATTGCTTCGGGGATTCATCCTTATTCTTCAGTTCCGTGATCTCAGTTTTCAAAGCTAGTAGTTGTTTGTGTACTGCGAGGATGAGTTGCTGCCTTATACCATATGACTGATGGCATGTGCAGGACGACAAAAGACTAAGGTCAATTTTGTCTCGTACGAGACAGGACACAGTGCAGGAGGATAAATGATGTAGACTCGCATGACTGAGAATCAGCTATGGAATGATAAATTAGTAAACTCGTACAAAATAGGATTGGTGCAGCATGATAAAGTAGCAGACTCATACGGCTTTTCTCAGGGCAGAGACTAAAAATTATGAGTTTTTTGACTGCTGAGTATGACAACTGAGTATGACAAGTTCTGAGATGGACTGATTTTTGACCAGGCTAGACTAGTTTCCGACACGGACAGAGTTTCAACTTAAGATGGACTAGTTTCTGACACGTACAGAGTTTCGACTCACTGAGTTGTTTCTGGTCTTCACTGATTTTTGGTATTTCAGTTTTTGTTTCAGGGATGAAAACACAGAAAACAAGTAGTATGTATAGTGACTCCAATCACAACATGCAAACCCTAAGGAATTTGGTGAGGAAAGAAAACCTTTGCTTGTAGACTCAGGTACACACCCAATAGCTAATCAGAATACGGCTACTGAGTCTCATGCAATGGATTCTCAATGCTGTATTATCCGACTCCAAACGCTAATGGGGGCACGAAATGACAAGTATCTTGGGAGAGTTACTATCTCTCTTGCACAAAGATTATCTCCCTTTCGGAGGTGAATCGGGTAGCTTCTAATTTTAATTGGATTTAGTAAGGGGTCTATTCAGCGTGTCGAGGTATAAACTCAATTAAGAGGTCTCCCAGCCTTGAAAACCAAGGTTTAATATACCCGAAGGTACAGAGGAGAGCTATTCCCGAGCACTGTCGTTGACTTGATTTTCATCAAATTACGTTTATTTTATAGTGGGTTTGAGTACTTGGCGTCTAGCCATTCCCACTTAGGTCGTTCCCCTCTCACCGGCCCTAAAGGCTATAGAGTTATTAGCTCCTCGGGAGGGCAGGCCTGCTAAAGATGTTGCAATCAATCTTAAGAAAGCACTTCAAGGGTCTGGATTTCTGATTGTCTAAAAGAAGACAAGAGCATACTCTCCTACCTCTCATATTTTTCTAAAACATGAAAGATAGATTTTGTTCATTAACCAGATAGCAAGTTAGGTGCCTAAAAATGAATTTAAAGAATACATGATGTTTAGTCGATTCTCCTTAGGCAACCTGCAAAGACAACGAATCAGTAGTCATATTGTCTTTGTGCGACAAGCATATTCTTTGACAAGCATCCTACAAAAACTAGTTAGGCTATGAAAAATTCAGAGACAGACGGATAAATAGTCAGGGTCACTCGTCAAAATAATAAAAAAAATGATAAAATCATGAAATTTGCCTTTTTAACAGAAAATATGGAATCGTATGACAGACTCTCAACTCGTACGAGACAGGATTTAGTATCGCACAAAATAGGATTGCTGATGATGTTTGCTCGTATGATAGAGGATCTCTTCTCATACAACAGAAAATCTACTCGTACGATAAAATATTGCCTTTTGTACAATACCTGAAGTTTGTCATTTCAACCTATAAAAATTGTCGTACAAGGTGACGCAGAGGCTGTACACCCAAAAATCCGAAAAGTTGAAAAACTTTTAAAAAAGCAAATAAAAAAAATCAATCTTGGAGGCCGAAAAAATGTAGTCTCGGGCCCCACGGTGGGTGCCAGAAATGTGTGTGTGAAAAGTGGGATAAGGAGCTGTATCTGCAATACACAACACTTCAATTTAGTCATTATATGCATGGTTAGTCAGATATAAGCATTAATAAGAAAACCATGACAAATCAACCAATTGCATTCTAAAAGATGCGAGTATAAGATTGCTCTCAGATTTTTATAAGCAATACCAGTGACTAGACTACACCAAGACGAAGGATTAAATCTATATGATATTTAAAGCTATATGGATGCAAGATGGATGAATAATTCAAGCAATAATCAATTCAAGCAATAATGGATGCAAGTAATAATGGATGCAAGTAATCTAAAAAAAAAGAGCACAATATATCAATGACTCTAGAGAAAAATCAGCATGATAACAATCTCCAAGTGTGTTCTCAAAAATCTCTGGGGTGAATTGGAATGAGAGTTGGAGACTGAATTTATAGAGAATCACAAGAGAAAAAGCTCAATTTAGGATTAATTGAAAATAATTAAGAAATCAGGTTGAGTTAACCTTGAGATAGATTCCAATTATAGTTTAATTGAAATGCATTCAAATTAGAAGTCCAAGCTGCATTGGAAAGTAATAATAAATTAATTCCATGCATATCAGATAAAAATAGATAATTCCATGCACATATTTGATTTATTCAAGAAAAAGGCCTTTTTAATGCAACTGAACTTCTTTTTCTGAAAAGCTTCGAGTTTCAATTTAAGAGAATAATTAACAATTCAATTAATTGCTTTTCTGATTTCAAGTTCTAAATTTAGAAAAAGAAATAATATCTCAAGTTTGATTTCTTTCAATTCAATTATTTTATTTTATTTTCAATTAAACTCTTTGTTTTGTAATAAATTCTTCTTTTTGTAGTAAATTAATTCTTTTCGCATCATTGAATGACAAATTTATTAATTAATTAAATATGCAAAGATATTTAATAAATTAAAATAGGATAATTGATCAAAATGATATTCTTGGAAATGATTCAATTAATTAAATAAATATTTAATTAATATTGAGTAATTGATTTGCCATGTGTTTTTTGATAATTAAAGAATTAATAATGTGCTCAAGATTGATTTAATTGCCTTGGTTAGGACCTTGGTGATGTTGTCGAGATTAGGGGCCCATGGTTTAGATGAACAATTTTAGGGTATTACATTTTGATCCTTAAGGTTGAATGTAAGGGTAAAGAGGCTTTCTAAGCCATAATGAGGATGATTACATTTTTAGTTTGTGAAAATGATGTAAAAAAACAGCGAGTCACTATTTTGGAGTTGATTTTCCATTCACTTGCTTACTCTCCACCATATGTTGGGGTTTGTTTAGCCTTGTACCTCCTAATTGCTTGCAAAAAAGAACAAGGAGTGGTTTTTGGTCTTTTCCATGGGTTTGAGGTTGCCAAGATCAATTAATGATCCTTGAGGCAAAATTGTAATGCCCAGCTGGTTGCCACAATCAACTATGACTGATTTTTGCAATTTTGTTGAAGTTGTATATGAAATTTTCCTCTTCAAAATGGCAGGTATGAAGGTCAACAAGAAACTAAAGATAGAGCATTGTTAAAGAACATAAATCAGACCTTTGAAAAGAGTTTTGACAGTGAAAAGTGCAAGTCTAAAAGTGAAAAAAAACAGTGAAAAGGGAAAGTGCAGTGACAACTAGTTTGATAGTGAATGTTTCATTATTTTGTAATTGCCTAATGCCTTTTGTGCAGGGATAATATGATTCCTTTCTTGTCACTAATGATAGTCATGTTTACATGCTCTAAATTGTAATTGGTTCTCATGTAAAAGTTGTGTTTGTAGAAGGCAAGAATGAAAATTTGTCAATGTTGCATACTCTTTATTAGCAACTTTTTGTAAAACCTCGTTCTTTGACCTTTGGAGGTGTAAATTTATTTATTGTGGCCTAATTTTCATGTGACATGGTATAACCAAGCTTGTGTGGTTCATATTGAAGGTCTCTAACTTGTAAGTCAATTTTTACCATTAAAACCCTTGCAAACCCTTCCTTTTGCGCCCATTTTTGGGACAGTCATGGAGAAGGCCTAATGAGCCCTAAAACTTAGAAAATATTCAAGAACTCTCAAAAGGGTATTAGAATATGAAGTCCTTTTTGTCTGGAAGTCCATCGTTGGAGCAGGGTGAGCATAAAACCACAAAAGGAGGGCTAACTCCTTGTAGCCCATTTTAGGCCTAAAACTTGGATTTTTTTCAAATCGGGTACACAAAGGGAGGTTGCAAAGCTTAAAACCAATCAAGTCTAGTTGATACAAGTTAATCTTGCATGCCTTTAACACTTTGGGTGAGATAGACTCCAAAACTTAGGTTGTAGCACTTGTGAAGGACTTCTACACCTCAAAACGTAGAAGACCAAAGACACCCATTGGGGTAAAACTTGACACAACCTGTAGATTAACAAATGGAGACCTTGTGTAGTTAGAGAATAGATCAAGATAGAGGAATGAATACAAGTTGAGTGAGTAAGGTATTATATTACCAAGCTAGAGAAACTATGGAGTTGAAGCCCTTGAACAACCAAGAAGTGTTTGACTTAGGGAGTTGGATCAAAGAGGGTTGCTAGTTTGTCTATAAACCTTTTGCACTTTGATTTAAGTAACAAAACCTTGAAACTAGCAAGGACCTATTACTTGGTGAACATACAAGCCACTTGGGCAGCCTTCTTGCATTAACTCCCTGTCATAGTGGTATCAGAGCTCAGTTACACTTGGGAAGAAGTAGCATTTTGGCAACCATGGTGACAAATGCAAAGCTAGCAAAGAAAATGGAAGACCAGGAAGAAGAAAATAGGTTACTCAAAGTGAAGCTAGACCTCCTAGAGTAGAAGTTGGGTGAAGTAGAAGTGAAGGCAGATGAAGTCAGCAATAAGATAGAAGGAATAGAAGATAGGGGTAAGCTATTAGCTATAGAGGATGAAATCTCTCTACCAGACCCTGTGATAGAGAATGAACCCTTTTTGAAAGCCTTGAAGGCTATGAGTGGGAGAACACTAGAAGGAGTCCCACTATTCAGTGGTAAAATGGACCTAGAAGTGGTCATGGAGTGGATTGAGGGGCTTGAGAACCATTTTGAATGTGATGGTGTGACAGAGGCCCAGAAAGTGAAGGTGGCTAAAACCAGGTTGAGAGGAGTTGTCTTAACATGGTGGAAGTTCATTTAGGATGAACATGAGAAAGAGGGAAAAAAGCCCATAGCAACTTGGAAGGGAATATTGTCCAAGATCAGAGAGACTTACATTCCAGAGGATTATGAAATACAGCTCCATAGAAAAAGGCAAAACCTTAGGCAAAAGGAGTTAGATGTCAGTAGTTACACTGAGGAATTCCAGAAGCTATGCCTTAGGTCAAAGATCCAAGAGGATGAAAATGTCAAGGTTGCTAGGTATCTCAATGGCTTGAGATGGAACATTCAGGAAGAGTTAAGTTTGTTGTGCCCTACAACAGTCTAGAAGTGCTATCAACTTGCACTCAAGGTAGAGGAAAGGAGTAGGAAAAAGCAAGAGCAGCATAATAGAGGTAGAGGAAGAGGCAGAGATGGTAGAGGCCATTGAGGCAATTTTGGGGGAAGACACCTAGATCAAAGGTCCCAGGGAGAATCTAAGCTTATAGAGCAAAATGGGGATTCTCAGAGCAAGCCCAATTATAGGGGTAGGGGATCAAGCAACCCAGGAAGGGGTAGATCTAGTGGCCCAAGTAGAGGGTCTTACTACTCTACAATGAAATGCTAGAACTGTCAGAAATTGGGTCATCCTGCTTATAGGTGTCCAGAAAAGCCTAGTTCTTCCCATGGAGGTGAAAAGAGAGTGAACTATGTTCAGGAGGAAGGAAGTAGTACAAGAACTCCAGCAATGCACCTAGCACCCGAAGATGGTGAGATTCTAATGATGAGGAGAGTGTTGATGCAAGAACCTCACAAGTGTGAAGTGTCTCAGAGAAGAGCATTGTTCAGGATAAAGTGCAAAATCTTGGGCAAGGTATGTAAGGTGGTTATAGATTCAGGTTCCATAGATAACATTATCTTAGAGGAGGCAGTTAGCAAATTGAACCTACCTAGAATGAGGTACAGTGAACCCTACAAGGTAACCTGGTTAAACAAGGGGCAACATGTCCTAGTTAATGAACAAGCATTGGTAGACTTCAACATAGGTGAATACAAGGATAGGATACTATGTGACATCCTTCCTATGGATTCTTGCCATCTACTATTGGGTAGACCTTGGCAATTTGACAGAAGAGCACACCATGATGGTGAAAAAAACACATATTCCTTTCAAAAGAATGGTATTGTCTACAAAATTCAGTCCCTTAGTGAAGAGACAGAGAACATAAAACCACAGGCACCTAAAGTGTTATTAGTCAATGAAAAAGAGTTCATCCAAACCATGAAAGAGGGAGATGGGATTGGTTATGCACTTGTAGTGAAACCTAAGGAGGAGAAGAAAGGAAAACAAGTAGAGATCCCACAAGAAGTGCAGCAAATTCTTGATAACTTTAAGGACATCATCAGTGATGGACAACCAGCAACATTACCTCCTCCTAGAGCCATTAGTCATCAGATTGACTTTATACCAGGAGCTTCTTTGCCAAACAAAGCATCTTATAAGATGACTCCTGAACAAAACAAAGAGGTAGCTAGGCATATTCAAGATTTGTTAGATCAGGGATTAATAAGAAAGAGTATAAGTCCTTGTGCCATACCCACTGTGTTAGCACCTAAGAAAGGGGGCACATGGAGACTATGCACAGACTCCAAAGCCATCAACAAAATCACAATAAGGTACAGATTCCCTATTCCCAGGATAGAAGATTTTATGGATTGTTTAGGGGGTGTGAGGTATTTCTCCAAAATAGACTTAAAAAGTGGTTACCATCAGATAAGAATAAAAGAGGGTGATGAGTGGAAAACTGCTTTCAAAACAAATGGGGGTCTTTATGAATGGTTGGTTATGCCTTTTGGACTCTCTAATGCTCCCAGTACCTTTATGAGGTTAATGAATGAAGTATTGTAGGATTTTCTTGGTAAGTTTGTGGTAGTCTACTTAGATGACATTCTCATTTTTAGTAAGACTAAAGAGGAGCATTTGAAACACTTAGCTATTGTTTTGCAAAGATTATTTGATGAGTAGTTAACCATAAATCTTGAGAAATGTAATTTTATGAAACAAGAGCTAGTCTATCTTGGTTTTGTTGTGTCCAGTGGAGATCTTAAGATGGATCAATCAAAAGTTGCAGCCATAACAAGTTGGCCAACCCCACAATCAGCCATTGCAATTAGAAGTTTTCATGGTCTAGCCCAATTTTACAGAAAGTTTATTAGAGGGTTCAGTGAAATTTGTGCACCCATGTTAGATACAATAAAGGGTGGTCATAAGGTCAAGTTTCAATGGACAGAAGCAGCCAATAAGGGGTTTGAGTTACTCAAAACTAGAGTTGCTACACAGCCAGTGTTAATCCTTCCTAGTTTTGATAAACTCTTTACTATAGAATGTGATGCCAGTCATCTTGCAGTAGGTGCAGTCTTGAGTCAGGATAATAGACCAGTTGCTTTCTTTAGTGAAAAACTAAATGATACAAAGAAAAAGTATTCATCTTATGATTTAGAGTTATATGCATTGGTGCAGGCACTCAGGAAGTGGAGGCATTACTTGCTTCCTAAATAGTTTGTTGTGTATACAGACAACCAGGCAGTCAGTTTCTTGAATTCTTAGGATAAACTCAACCATAGGCATGTGAAATGGGTAGAATACCTACAAGCATATACTTTTACTCTTAAGCACAAGAAAGGCTAATGTAACAAGGTAGCTGATGCTTTAAGTAGGAGATTGTTGACTATTCAGGAGATCCAAGTTAAGAGTATTGGTATTGATTGCTTTCAAGATTTGTATCCTAATGATGATGATTTTGCTGCTGCTTATAAAGTTTGTCTTGCTTTTGAGAATCATTTCCATAGTGAGTATGCTGACTATACATTGTAGAATGGTTTGTTATTTAGGGGAGGACAGCTGTGTGTTCCCAAAGGTTCCATGAGAGAAGACCTTATCCAAGAGAAACACAATGGGTGTTTGAGTGGCCATTTTGGTCTCAATAAGACCTTAGAGTTGGTTCAACGCTTCTATTACTGGCCTAAGATGCAGAGAGATGTCAGTAGGTATGTTAAGCAGTGTATGACATGTCAGAAGGCCAAAGGTAATAACACTAATGCTGGTTTATATCAGCCACTTCCCATTCCTTCTAGGCCATGGGAGTGCATCAGCGTGGATTTTGTTATAGGTTTACCAAAGACAAAAATAGGGTATGACAATATCTTTGTGGTTGTTGATAGATTTAGAAAAATGGCTCACTTTATACCTTGCAAAACTACTAATGATGCTAGTCATATTGCTTTCCTTTTCTTTAAAGAAGTTGTCAAAATACATGGTTTGCCATCTAGCATTGTGTCAGATAGAGATGTTAAGTTTTTGGGTCATTTTTGGAAGACTTTGTGGAAGAAATTGGGTACTAACTTGTCTTTTGGCTCAACTTACCATCCACAGACAGATGGCCAAACAGAAGTGGTGAATAGAACATTGGGTAATCTACTCATATGTCTCACCAAGGAGTATGGACAAAGCTAGGATTAGCTCATCCCACAGGCAAAATTTGCCTATAATGATAGTGTAAACAGATCCACTGGTAAGAGTCCATTTCAGATTGTTTATGGTATGCATCCAAAAGGTGTTTTTGAGTTACATGATGTGACTAACTTACAACATGTTAGTGGGATAGTAAAGGATATGGCACAATCTCTCAAAGAGATCCATGAACAGGTTAAGCAGTCTTTGCAGGACACCACAACAAGAGTCAAGGCAAGGGTGGATGCTTCAAAGAGGGATGTCCAATTTTCAGTTGGAGATTTTGTGATGGTGCATCTCAACAAGTCTAGATTGCAAAATGGAGTTCCTACCAAGTTACAGATGAGAAGAATAGGGCCTTGCAGGATTTTGGCTAAGTATGGTCCAAATGCTTATAAGATTGATTTACCTGCTGATATTTCCTTGTCTCCTATCTTTAATGTTGTAGATTTGGTACCTTTAAAGGGGCAGCCTCCAGAACAAACTCAGAGAGCTTCAGACATTTCATATTCCCTTTCTGATCTATCTCTCCCCTCTTCTTCTTCTCCCATTCCTGAATAGGTACTTGATCCCAGAATCATCAAGAAGACTAGAAAGCATGACTACTTTGAACATTTGATCAATTGGAAAGATCAACCAGCCTCTAAAGCCACTTAGATACCTGAAAGTGACTTCCACAAGGCTGGTATTCCTCTCTCTTTTCTGCCCAAAGGAGTCACATGACTTCTTTGTCACCAGGGGAGTATGGTGCAGGAGCACCTGGCCTCATTTTTCACCACAGGTTTGATAACAAGTTTGATTTTTATTAGTTTTAAGTTGGAAAGTTGTCTAAGATGTTTTTGAAGTTGTTATAGGTTGTTTAGATGAGTTTTGAACTCATTGTGTGGTCTTGGTTTCCTGTTTTCATCTTTTTGCTCAAAATTGCTAGTTTGGAGTTGCCTAGCAAAATGTTGTCAAAAGTGAGTTTTCAGTGTGTTTTTGTTGTGAAAAGTTCTTAGACATGTTTGGTGTTTGGTTTTTAAGAGTGAATAGTGTTTTTAGGTGATTTGTTGTCTTTGAGATCAACCTTGCATCATCTAGGCATCAATAGTTGTCATTTTAGACATGAAAATGTCAAATTTGTGTGCTCTTGGACATGTACCTATCCATACAGGAGGATAACTGACTTGGAGAGGTATGTATTCTCCTATTTGAACCATTGTAGGGGTTGATCATTCGAATATATCAAGCATTTTGCAAGTTTGCACTACTTTTTACCTTGTTTTCCCTATGTTTTGACTCCATGTGAGCAGTAGTCCGTACACCTGCTATACGTGGCCATACTATTTTTGCATTTTCTAGTTCCCTTATGTTTCTTGAAGCTTTTTCCTTTGGTGGCATTTAATTTCATTAAGTTTTGAGTTTTGTGCAAAATTATTTAGTTTTGACAGTTTCACTACCTTGTTTAGGAAATTGGCAAGGATGCTTGACCAACTTGGCTTCTTGAAGCCCTAACTGTTCATGGCTTCCCAAGAACCAGTTGGAAAACTTGTAAGATATGTATATACATGTTTTTCTTTCCAAAATGTAGGTGCAAGAAGTTTTGTGGCCATGGAGCCCTAGGCAAGTGTGTCATTTGGCTAGGGTCTTTGAGGAAGTTTGATGCTTTGCTCTTCTACAGCAAATGCATTCTTCAGATAATCAGACCTGTTTTGATCCTTAAGATTGAATGTAAGGGTAAAGAGGCTTTCTAAGCCATAATGAGGATGATTGCATTTTTAGTTTGTGAAAATGATATAAAAAAATAGTGAGTCGCTATTTTGGAGTTGATTTTCCATTCACTTGCTTACTCTCCACCATATGTTGGGGTTTGTTAAGCCTTGTACCTCCTTCTAATTTCTTGAAAAAAATAACAAGGAGTGGTTTTTGTTCTTTTCCATGGGTTTGAGGTTTCCAAGATCAATTAATGATCCTTGAGGCAAAATTGTAATGCCCAGCTGGCTGCCACAATCAACTATGACTGATTTTTGCATTTTTGTTGAAGTTGTATATGAAATTTTCCTCTTCAAAATGGCAAGTATGAAGGTCAACAAGCAAATAAAGATAGAGAATTGTTAAAGAACACAAATCAGACCTTTGAAAAGAGTTTTGACAGTGAAAAGTGTAGGTCTAAAAGTGAAAAAAAATAGTGAAAAGGGAAAGTGCAGTGACAACTAGTTTGATAGTGAATGTTTCATTATTTTGTAATTGCCTAATGCCTTTTGTGTAGGGATGATATGATTCCTTTCTTGTCACTAATGATAGTCATCTTTACATTCTCTAAATTGTAATTGGTTCTCATGCAAAAGTTGTGTTTGTAGAAGGCAAGAATGAAAAGTTGTCAATGTTGCATACTCTTTATGAGCAACTTTTTGTAAAAGCTTGGTCTCTGACCTTTGGAGGTGTAAATTGATTTATTGTGACCTAATTAGCATGTGACATGGTAGAACCAAGCTTGTGTGGTTCATATTGAAGGTCTCTAACTTGTAAGTCAATTTTTGCCATTAAAACCCTTGCAAACCCTTCCTTTTGCACCCATTTTTGGGACAGTCATGGAGAAGGCCTAATGAGCCCTAAAACTTAGAAAATATTCAAGAAATATCAAAAGGGTATCCAAATATGAAGTCCTTTTTGTTTGGAAGTCCATCGTTGGAGCAGGGTGAGCATAAAACCACAAAAGGAGGGCTAATTCCTTGTAGCCCGTTTTAGGCCTAAAACTTGGATTTTTGTCAAATCGAGTACACAAAGGGAGGTTGTGAAGCTTAAAACCCATCAAGTCTAGTTGAAACAAGTTAATTTTGTATGCCTTTAACACTTTGGGTGAGATAGACTCCAAAACTTAGGTTGTAGCACTTGTGAAGGACTTCTACACCTCAAAACGTAGAAGACCAAAGACACCCATTGGAGTAAAACTTGACACAACTTGTAGATCAATAAATGGAGACCTTGTGTAGTCAGAGAATAGATCAAGATAGAGGAATGAATACAAGTTGAGTGAGTAAGGTGTTAGATTACCAAGCTAGAGAAACTATGGAGTTGAAGCCTTTGAGCAACCAAGAAGTGTTTGACTTAGGGAGTTGGATCAAAGAGGGTTGCTAGGTTGTCTATAAACCTTTTGCACTCTGATTTAAGTAAAAAAACCTTGAAACTAGCAAGGAACTATTACTTGGTGAACATACAAGCCACTTGGGGAACCTTCTTGCATTAACTCCCTATCAATCTTCCAGTGTTGTTCATAATAAACCTGCATTTAGATGCTCTATGCCCAAACTTGTTGCATGCATAACAGTTACCATTGAATCTATAGGATCTAGGCTTATCATTTAGAAAATAAGGAAAATTATTGTAAGCCTTTCTCCTACACACATTGGCAGTATGTCCTTCTTTAAGACAGTTAAAGCAAACAGGTTTAAACTTTTGCTTACCTTTATCCTTTGATGCCGGTTGTTTCTTCGATACTCCAACATTTGTACTAGATGTCTCACCTTCCTCATGACCAAAATAACCAAGTCCATCAGTATTCTTGACAGGTTTGGTAGGTTCAAGCTTTTGCTCTAGCTTAACAGTACTCTTGTTGAACTTAGCAAGTATTTCCTTCGACTTAGAGAGTTCTTTGGAATAGCAGCATTTGTTTCCATCAGGTTTTCATTCTCAGAGATGGCAATGTTTAGTTCTCCTTGCATGTCTTCCTTTTCCACTTTGCTCACATGGAGTTGAGTAGTTAGGGCACTGATCTCTTGCTTCAGCTTGGATTTTTCATGATCTTTTTCTTTTACCAGATCTTCATCTTTCCTCCAGTTCTCAAGCTCTTGGCACATTCAAATAGTCAGTCCTTCCAATTCTTTTCTCAGGTTGGAATTGGATTGATTCAGCTTTTCTACTTCTTCAATCAAAGCTTCCATGTCCGCTTCATCAGAGGAACTATTTTCAGATAGCTCCATCAGTTTTTCAGCATGTTCTCTCCTTTTTGCTTGAGAGGCCTTATATTTGACCATAAGATCATCATAGGCTTGCTTAGACTGGGTGAGCCAATGAGTAAGTTCCTTCAATGTGTATTCCCCCATATCTCTTTCCAAGTGGTTAGACTTATATAAAGGTTGGCTCTGATACCAATTGATGAAAACTAAGAGGGGGGGGTGAATTAGTATGCCAAAAATCATTGTACTTAATCACTTTGCTAGACTAACAGTAAACCTATAAAACAGTTTAGCAGACAAACCGGTTAGCACACATGCAAACCAAATAGCAAATAATGCATTCACCCACAGAAGCACAAACACCATAATACAAGAGATTTTGACGTGGAAACCCAAATGGGAAAAACCATGGTGAGATGGAACTCACAAGTAACTATCTGCAGAATAGGAACCAGACCGGTTAAGGTCATACAATGTTCTTTACCAGAACAGATCCTGTTAGAAATCTCAATCTCTGTTAGGAGATAAGTCCAATTAAAGACTACCTTGCTAGAGGATTTTAGATCCATAGATGTGAACCACCTTGTTAGAGGATTTACAAAAGGCTTTTGGGCCTACCCGGTTAAGGGCTTCAGACTTGTCAAAGATGTGAGTAATCAACAAGTGAGTGATCTAGCAAATAGCACAGATTGCTTGGTAAGATCCTTGATAGCTCGTTCCTAATGCATTCCAGCATTACTTTAGTCTTCTACACTTTCACACTCTCCCTAACTCATCAACCACCTTAAACCCTAGCAACAGCCTAAAACCCTAAACATGATGTCCTTATAAAGGAATCTGATTTCATGTCAGTCCAATAGGATTACATTACAATTTCCTAGGTTCAATGCATCTAGACATATTCTATAACATGACACAAAAAGCACCGTTAAAGTGTCGGCACCATCAATCAATTGGTGGATGGTAACTCATCACAGAGTATTACCGGTTCATACAAAATACCGATTGCTGGTTTGACAAAAATGAAGACTGGGAAATATGTGTTATGCTGCTTTAATCCTTCATATGGATTGAGATCCTTGAACCGCTTGGGGTCAACATACCGCTTCAGATCGGTAATCACTTTCTTCAAAAAACCAATAGTCTAAGGACTATAATGCATCATACCGGTTGGGAACAAATACTGGTTGAGCTTTAACTTATTCATACAAAAGTGATCTCAATGCAAGTGTGTGTCCATCAATGACAATCACAACATAATCATCAAAAATGCCAACAGTTCCTACTGCAAAAGAAATTTCATTTCAAAAAGAAAATAGGGGAGAATCCTCATCTCCTAGGGTTTTTGCAACAACCGAACCTCCTATTGTGGAACCTCCTATTGCCAAAGAAGCTTTACCTGGTGCGGAAGCAATAGTAGTTGAGCCAAATATTGAGCACCCCTCCACTCAAACTCAAAATGGAGCTGTATCTTCTAGAAGGAAAGGTAAAGAAAAAGAGAAAGGCAACACAAAGGAAGATATCGTAGAATGGCCTCAAGAAGTATAGGTTTCTCCTATAGCTAAAAAGTGTAAAATAAAGGAAAATTTTACTTTAGCAGAACCTCCTGCAGCCACTCAGGAAATGCAATTAAGAAGGAATCGATGGGTTAAATAGAGAACTCAAGCCATAGGAGATGTGAGTGAAGTCATTTATGTGGAAACATTATAATTAGGGCATGAAAGTTAGATAGAGGGTCAACCGTAGGAAGGGCATGGAGCTGAAAGAATGTCAAATTTGGCACAAGTAGCAAAGCAGTTTGAAGAATCGGTTGATAAGAGCTTGAGCCCTCAAGTAACTACTCATAGACTCCCTTCATTTCTCACTAGTTTATCCATTGCACTCACATTTTATAGATAGTGGGAGATAGAAAATGCTAAGCTACATGGGATAATTGATAAGTAACAGAAAGAAATTGAAAAGAGGGACAACCGAATTATTGAATTGCATACCAAAATAGATACCATAGAAAACATGGTTCCCGAGTTAATGCAGTGCAGGGCTCCACCGAGAGTTTATGCTTTATATTTGAAGGAACAGTATCTATGTTTCAAACTCAACCACATTGTTAGGGATCTTAGCCCTTCTTTGGATACTTTGCAGGAATTTAATAATGTTTACCAAAAATATCCTACAACCGTTAAGAATTTGATATGTGAATTATATTTGCATAATTATGTTGTCTCTTCTAACAATGAATGGAATCCCTTGCTATATATTTGTGATATTCAGTTAAAAGCATTGATGTCATTGATACAAAATGAAATCAGTATGGGAACACAGGCTAGAATGCATAGGAACTTGGAGCTTGATTTCCTACTGCCACACAGAGCTGAGGCTAAAAACCCACAACATATGTACTTGTTGGCATATTAACAGACAATGGGAGATTTTTGGCATTTCAATAAGGATATTGAGAAGGTTATTGATGATTATGGATATAACTGACTAAGGATGTTTACTGTCTTAATATTATTATTTTGTCATTGATGTCAAGAAATTGATTTTCTAATTTAGTATGATGTTGCCATATCTTGAGAAGTATGATTTGATGAGTATAAAGATGTCAGTAAAAGACACAGAAAGAATATGATGGATAAGGGGACAAATAATTTATTCAATGGGCAACTATTACCGAGTTAGACAATGATGAGATCATGATGTTTAGACTATTTTGATATCATACATATGCTATTGATTGTAAGGTTAATACTATACTATGTTACCGAGCAAAGAACCTAGTCGGTAAACCCTAAGGAACCTAGTTGGTAAACCCTAAGGTTATCGCTATCGGTTAATGAAGGCAGAATGTCTACCGAGTTAAGTTTAGTATTCACTGAGCTGTCACCAAGTTGTAACCAAGCTGTAACAGAATGCATTAAATTATTACAAGCGTTATTTAATGAAGGAAGCTGATGAGCTGGCCCTGATTAAATGATTGGTATGTCATGAATGAAGTTTATTAAAGAATCTATGGCAAAGGAAAATTGGCAGGAAGATTTACAGCTTAGATTGAACCGCAATACCCTAGCACAAGTTCCAAGAAATGTATGCAAGTTCCAAGGCAGGGTAAAACATTTTTCAGATTGAAGGATACATTGAACCTGGTCAAAGTTTGAAGATCTGATGGCTATGATTGATCATGGGAAATGTGATCAAGGAGATTAAGCGGTTGGCAAATTGTTTATAAATAGGGAACTATTGATAAACAATGTATGTGGGCAAGTGTATGCACAGGGATGCTACATAGTGATTACCGAGCACAGAAGCTTGAAGACCTATTTTGAATAAACAGAGTATACAGCCCAGTAGATGGACAAGATTAGTTCTATGTCTATATTGTATTGAGAAAATAAGAATCTGCTTTAGCATTTTAGATGTGAAGTTGCAGATAGATTTTTATTACTATTATTTTGTGAAAGTGACAGAAAATCTCTTAACCGAGTGGACTTAACAGTCTTATTTGTAAAACCCTCTAGCAAGGTGACATTCTGATTGAGTGTTTGAAATCCTTTAACAAGGTCACTTCTAACAAGGTGAAGATCCTAACAGATCTGAGGGAAATCCCTTAACCGGGTCACATCTAGCAATGTGTTTGTAATCTTTAACAGGATTTGCTTTTAACTGAGCATACTCTAGAAGAGTATATTTCTTAGTGGGTCTGAAATCCCACGGTGGTTTTTCCCTATTTGGGTTTCCACGTTAAATCTAGTGTTATGAGTGTTATGATGTTCATATGCTTTTGAGTTTGCATGTTTAGCAGTTTTGGTTATATTGCTAAAGTATATGTTACCGAGGTTGAATCTGATGTTTTTATGAAAGATTAAGTTTGTATGATTCACCCCTCCTCTCATCTTATTAGCTTGGCATTTGTACTTATCTTTAAGTATCAGAACTATCAATTGGTATCAGAGCTCTGGACTCCGGAAGAAAAAGTTTAAAGGTACTTGAGGCAAAGATCCAAGGATGTATAAGAGGGATGCACCGAAGTTGAACAAGTCAAGTTTCTCTACATGGCAGAAAAGGATGAAGATGCACCTATCAGGAATTAGAGAATATGTTGTATATTATATAGAGAATTATTTCATCACACCGAGCACCTATCCATTGACAATGGAAGAGATAAAAGCAAAGCAAGAACATATCCAAGCAATGATTGAAATAACATCTGCATTGACCGATTCAGAGTTTAATGATCTAGAAGGCTGCAATGATGCAAAGGCTATGTGGGATAAGCTCATATTTGTGTATTAGTGGAGATGAACATGTTCAAAGAGCAAAAGTGAATAGTCTAAGAGGACAACTTGAATATATGAGGATGAATGAAGGTGAGAACATAACCCAGTACAATACAAGACAAAAGGAGATTGTCAATCAAATCAAAGGAGCCAGTGGAACTATTGAAGAAAAGGATATAACATGTAAGTTGTTAAGAACCCTTATACCGGCTTATGCAATCCGAGTCTTTGCAATCAATGAATTGAGGTCTGTACCTAATATGCCAGTTTCTTTAGATGCTACTATTGGTAAGCTACATGCATTTGAGTTAAGTAACTTTGATAATAATGGGTCATCAATAAATAAAGTTGAATCTGCATTTAATTCTTTTCATCTTGACGAATCTAATAATTACAATGAAAGAAAGTATAAGTACTCTGAAGGAGATCATAGTGGAGCAAGTGAAAGATTTCGCAAGAACATGGAGGAAGTACACAAACTGTATGAGGAAATAAGAAAGCAAGAAGAGTTTGAAGCACTATTAGCCAGAAGGTTACCGAGAGGCAAAGGTAAGTATAAAGGAAAACTACCTTTGAAATGTTTCAATTGTTATAAGATAGGACATATGGCTTCTAACTATCCTGACAAAGATTCTACTAAAAAGAGAGATTACCGAGATTATAGATAGAAAGATAATCATTACAGAGGACATTGAGACTTCAGAAGAAGAGATAGAAAGTCATGCTTAATAGCCGATGAGGAATCCAATGATGATAAATTAGATGAAACTGATTCAGAGGAAGTAGTTTATGTGGCTATCAAAGATGGATCAGATGAAAAAAGGTATGAAGAAAAAGCCTTAATATCTCACATAAATACTAATGATTCTTGGATCATAGATAGTGGATGCTCACATCACATGACAGGTGATAAACACAAGTTTTTTATGTTAGAAGACTATGATGGAGGCTATGTAAGATTTGGTAATGATGCACCATGTCCGGTAAGAGGTAAAGGATCCATAACACTTCTTGACAATACAAGATGCAATGATGTTTATTGGGTTGAAGGTTTGAAATACAATTTGTTGAGTGTAGCACAGCTAAACAATACAGGATACCGAATAGAATTTCAGAAAGGAATTGTCAAAGTTCATGACAAGCATGGAAAGTTAGCTATTACCGAGACAAACAAAAGGTAACACATTTCACCTTGACTCAACTCGAAAAAAATGTCTGTATGCAAAGATAGATGATACTTGGTTATGGCATAAAAGGTTTTGTCATGTAAATTTTGATAATCTGATCAAAATAAGAAAGAAGCACCGAGTAAGAGGTCTACCGAGTCTAGAAAAACCTAAGAATGCTCTGTGCTGAGGATGCCAGATGGGTAAAATGACAAGATCAAGCTTTACAAGTAAGTCTTACACCTCTAAGGGAATTTTAGATCTTGTGCACACTGATCTTTGTGGTCCTATGAAAGTTCAAAGTTATTATGGTGACCAATATTCCATATTATTTGTGGATGATGTCAATAATGTTTTTAAAAGAGAAATCAGAAGCTTTTCAAATGTTTAAATGGTACAAGGCAAGAGTTGAAAATGAAACAGGAAGACAACTGAAATGTCTTAGATCAGATAGAGGAGGAGAGTTCACATTTGATGAGTTCAACTTATTCTGCAATGATCATGGTATTAAAAGACAAATCTCTGCACCGAGAACTCCACAACAAAATGGAATTGCTGAGAGAAGAAACAGATCTATTGTGGATTGTGCCAGAACCTTGATGATTGAAAAGAAAGTGCCACAAACATTTTGGAGAGAAGCAATAAGCACAACAGTTTACACCCTGAACCGAGTACAACTGAAGAAAGGTACTTTGAAGACACCATATGAAATCTGGTATGACAAGAAACCTAATGTAAGTTATTTTAGAATCTTTGGAAGTAGATGCTATGTACACAAGGATGATAGAAATGGCATGTTTGATCAGAAAAGTGAAGAAGGAACATTTCTTGGTTATTCTTCTAGAAGTAAAGCATTTAAATGTCTGATCAAATCATCTAACAAAATAGTAGAAAGTGCAAATGTGAAAATTGATGAATTTGCAGAAAGAAACAATGAAGGAAATTCCAAGGAACCAGAAGATTATGATGAATTTGTCTATGTTCAACCGACAAGTCCTATCGAGAAAATTGCAGAAGGAAATGAAGAGAATATCCAGTTACTGAGTGATGAAGAAGATCATATAGAGCCTACCAAGCCTGTATTAGCCAAGTATGTTAGAAGACATCATGCACCAAGTCAGATTATAGGAGATAAGGATGATCCAGTGATGACAAGGAACAAACTGAGACAAAACACATGTCTGATATCTGAATTTGAACCGAGAATAGTGAAAGAGGAATTTAATAGGGAAGATTGGATAAATTCTATGACAGAAGAGATTGATCAAATCAAGAAGAATGACACATGGACACTGGTCCCAAGACCGAAGGACAAAAATGTAATTGGTACAAAATGGATTTTCAGAAACAAGCTGAATGAAAAATGAGAGGTCATTCGAAATAAAGCAAGACTAGTTTGCAAAGGTGATGCCCAAGAAGAAGGAATTGATTATGGTGAGACTTTTGCACCTGTGGCTAGACTTGAAGGAGTAAGAACATTGTTGGAATATGCTGCTTACAAGAATTTCAAGGTATATCAAATGGATGTCAAATCTGCATTTCTGAATGGTATATTAGAAGAAGAATTTTTTATTGAACAACCTGAAGGATTTGCTAAAGACAATAATAAAGATCAGGTATGTAAATTGAACAAAGCTTTATATGGTCTGAAACAAGCACCTAGAGCATGGTATGAAAGATTGCACTCTTATTTGATTAAGATTGATTTTATAAGGACAAGTGAGAACAACAATATTTACATGAAGAATGATGAAAATGGAATACTGATCTCAGCCATATTTGTTGATGATATTATATTTTGTCGAAATGACTCTCTATGTAAGAACTTTGGAAATGAAATGAGCAAAGAATTTGAGATGTCATTAATTGGTGAGATAAAGTATTTCATAGGCTTATAGATACTACAAATGAAAGATGAAATTTTCATTACTCAATCCAAGTGCATAAAGGAAATCTTGAAGAAATTTGGAATGGAGGATTCAAAACCAGTAAGTACTCCTATGACTACCAACTATAAACTATCAAAGAATGATGAATCTGCATCTGTTGATGAGACACTTTACCGATCCATGATTGGAAAGTTGCACATGCAGTAGGTATAGTTGCAAGATTCTCTGCAGATCCTAAGGAAACACACATGATAGCAATCAAATGAATTTTTAGATACTTGAAAGGCACTGAGGATTATGGCTTAGTATATCAGAAAAGAAATGATTTTGATTTAAAATTGTATACTGATGTTGATTGGGCAGGCAACATTGATGACAGAAAAAAGCACAAGTGGAGGAGCTTTCTTTTTAGGAGAAAGGCTAGTCAGTTGGCTTAGCAAGAAACAAGGATGTGTTTCACAATCAACAACAGAAGTTGAATATGTTGTTGCAGCATTGAATTGTACCAACATAGCATGGATCAAACAACTGTTGGAAGGTATACATGAGAAAGTTACCGAGCTAGTAACTATATTCTATGACAATACTAGTGTCATTAACATTTCAAAGAATCTTTTTATGTACTCTAAGACAAAGCACATCTCTATCAAATATCATTATCTTAGAGAAGAAGCTCAAGAGAAGAAAGTGGTGTTGGAGTATGTTAGCACAAAGGAACAAATAACAGATATCTTCACCAAGCCATTGCCAAGGGACACTTTTGAGTATCTCAGAAGTAAGCTAGGGGTCCTACCCCTATCTTCTACTCACTGACTGAGTTCGGTGAAAGCATCAATTCGATGACTCTACCGAATATCTTTTAAGAGTTGATGCTGCTTTACACACTTTAGGATGTTTTCTAAAGGTGTGCAGGAAACAATATAGGGAATAGGAATTGAAACCAAAATGCTCTGACCGAGACTAAAGTTGACAAATAACAACAGGAAATCACTTCATACAAGAAGAAATTATGTCTTAGTTCTTTACTTTTTGGCATTGTTGTCAAAGGGGGAGAAGACTGGAGAAGACTGGAGAAAAGCAGAAAAGAAAGACTGAGAAAAGAGGAGAAGACTAATGTATGGGGGAGAATTCTGATGACAGAAGGAGAGCATTTCAGCACAACAATTTGAATCAATTAGGTCAAATCAATTGGTTTTTCCATCAATGCCAAAGGGAGAGTTGTTGGCATTTTAACAGACAATGGGAGATTGTTGGCATTTCAATAAGGATATTGAGAAGGTTGTTGATGATTATGGATATAACTGACTAAGGATGTTTATTGTCTTAATATTATTATTTTGTCATTGATGTCAGGAAATTGATTTTCTAATTCAGTATGATGTTGCCATATCTTGAGAAGTATGATTTGATGAGTATAAAGATGTCGGTAAAAGACACAGAAAGAATATGATGGATAAGGGGATAAATAAGTTATTCAATGGGCAACTATTACTGAGTTAGACAATGATGAGATCATGATGTTTAGATTGTTTTGATATCATACATATGCTATTGATTGTAAGGTTAATACTATACTATGTTACCGAGCAAAGAACCTAGTCGGTAAACCCTAAGGAACCTAGTTGGTAAACCCTAAGGTTATCGCTATCGGTTAATGAAGGCAGAATGTCTACTGAGTGAAGTTTAGTATTCACCGAGTTGTAACTGAGCTGTAACAAAAATGCATTAAATGATTACAAGCGTTATTTAATGAAGGAAGCTGATGAGCTGGCCATGATTAAATGATTGGTATGTCGTGAATGAAGTTTGTTAAAGAATCTATGGCAAAGGAAAATCGGCAGGAAGATCTATAGCTTATATTGAACCGCAATACCCTAGCACAAGTTCCAAGAAATGTATGCAAGTTCCAAGGCAGGGTAAAATGTTTTTCAGATCGAAGGATACATTGAACCTGGTCAAAGTTTGAAGATCTAATGGCTATGATTGATCATGGGAAATATGATCAAGGAGATTAAGCGATTGGCAAATTGTTTATAAATAGGGAACTATTGATAAACAATGTATGTGGGCAAGTGTATGCACAGGGATGCTACATAGTGATTACCGAGCACAGAAGCTTGAAGACCTATTTTGAATAAACAGAGTATAGAGCCCAGCAGATGGACAAGATTAGTTCTATGTCTATATTGTATTGAGCAAATAAGAATCTGCTTTAGCATTTTATATGTGAAGTTGCATATAGATTTTTATTTCTGTTATTTTGTGAAAGTGATAGAAAATCTCTTAACCGAGTGGACTTAATAGTATTATTTGTAAAACCCTCTAGCAAGGTGACATTCTGATTAAGTGTTTGAAATCCTCTAACAAGGTCACTTCTAACAAGGTGAAGATCCTAACAGATCTGAGGAAAATCCCTTAACTGGGTCACATCTAGCAATGTGTTTGTAATCTTTAACAGGAATTGCTTTCAACCGAGCATACTCTAGAAGAGTATATTTATTAGTGGGTCCGAAATCCCATGGTGGTTTTTCCCTATTTGGGTTTCCACGTTAAATCTTGTGTTATGAGTGTTATGATGTTCATATGCTTTTGAGTTTGCATTTTAGCAGTTTTGGTTATATTACTAAAGTATATTTACCGAGGTTGAATCTGATGTTTTTATGAAAGATTAAGTTTGTATGATTCACCCCCCCCCTCTCATCTTATTAGCTTCGCATTTGTACTTATCTTTAAGTATCAGAACTATCATTACTATGAATGGAAAAAGTTGTTGACTAGACCTGATGTGAGAAGCCAGGTTTTATCATTGAGAGAGGATGTATTTTAGGAATATGAAAATCTGGTTAGAACTAAGAATCAAGATGCAATTGAATGTCTGGTTCATCATTGGAATAATCTTCTAGAGGACCTAAAGTAGGGTGAACCCCATTCATTGCCCAATTATCATGCATCCACACAAAGAGCTCCCAAGTATATCCAATTAGGTAGGAAAAAAAGCAATAATTGGCTACCTTTGATATTTCAGCCACCTATCCTTATGTGGCCATTGATGGGATGGAGGACTATAGACAAACCGTATGATGAGGCCGTAGAGGAAGCCAGGTAGACTTGGTTGGAAAAGATGAAAGGGTTTTATTGGAACTTGGCTACAGGAGGCACAGTACAAGGAAGCATAGGTGATTTACGAGTCAGTGCCCGAATAAGGAATTTTCCTCTTGCTGGAGGATCAACAAGACATTAAGTTGGGGAGAAAATGATGAGCTAAAATAATAGCTCTTTTATTTCTATAACTGATAAGTTTTTCCTATGTTATAAGTTTCATATTGGGATAGTGTTTGAGTCATGTGATGTATTAAAGTTTAACTATGTTCATTTTGAATGATAACTAAACCCTTTAAACCCTATATTGTTTTGACCTAATATTCATGTTTCCATGCGGATTATCATAGGTAATATCATTTGTGGATGTCTAAATGTTATGATTCATGAAAATAGATATATATGTATGCTTGTATGTTCTAACCTTTAAATGCAGGAGTAAATAGGTTACTACAGAAGCGGTTATTTTAAGCCAGATAGAGAATCATGTCATGAAAGAAGTTGGAGACATTTCGAGGTGGTTAAAAATTTAAAACAATAGAGAAGATGGTGTACAAAATAATCAGCAAAGGAATAGTGAGGCGATACTAGATTCATTTATGTTTGTCTCCACCAAGCATCAATCTAGTATACATCACCATGCTATATTCTTGGCTGCGGTTTAGTTAGATTCCACATTTTCTGTGGATTAACTTCTTCTCCTTGTAGTCATAAATGTTTTCCACCTAATTTCATGGGCATGATCTAGGTAGTACGAAGTTTGTTATAATTTTCTTCTAAATAAGGACCTACACCTCTTCTCAGAGGTTAGACAGTGTTTTCCAGAATTAGAAGCATTTCTCTTATTTCATGTATTGTATCGACTTTTGGAAATAATGAATAAAATCTATGTTATTCTGAGTATATAGAATCATCTTTGAAGTCTGGATACACTCATCCAAGGGGGCCCACTTTTTGAGTATTCATGTGTGTTTGTTACATTAAGTTTCCTTTTTGCTGCAGTAGATGTTCCAGTGACTGACTATTCCTGTAGCCACTGGAACAAGATCTTGTGACTGTTCTTGCAGCCAAAGCAGATAGATTAATTCTTGTTTGTCATCTTTGAACTTAGTGAACAGTTATTTAGTTAGAATCTTCTATTAATGTTAAGATTTCCTATAGCCATTTAGTTGTTATATTTTTGCTTGTTTATTTCAAATAGACTTAGTTGCTGCAGTAGTATAGAATGACTATCACAGGAACTTAGTGCATATACAATGCATACCCATTTTAAGTAATACATCCTTGGGTTGATAAGTAAATGAACTTCAGTCATGGAGATGATAGCTACTCAGAATGGATGACCAATCTTTGGTTTAAAAATTTAGCTCTAGTTATTGTTCCTATTGGCTAGGCAAACAAGAACCTACCTATAGTAAGATGATACTTTGTAGTAGTATGTGAAAATATTATAATGGGGAATGCACATGCATTCAGGCTCACTGCCTAGAGCTTACTGCTCAAATACAATGACCCGAAAGACTACAACCCTTAGGAAAGTCTCAGTGACTTACAACACGATTCAGACTACAACCCGGAAGAAATAAACTGAAAGAATAGCATCTCCAAATGCCTAATTACAGTTCTGCTTAAGCACAAATGTCTGTTCTGCAACACCGATCTCTTCTCAATCACAATTTCCAAAGAATGAATCTTTTTCTACACATAAAGCTCTCTCTGATAATACAAACACACCTTCTATATCTAAATTACATGAATATGATACTTATATATACATATCATCAACCTTGACAACAAGGTCAGCTAAACCCTCAACTCACAATTATAAATTTACATCACATGATATAAAGATCAGCCACTGGACCAATATAATTATTTACATGACATAGCATGGACCTAAAAACTCCACCAGAAATCATGCCAAGATCAACCGCAACACGCTACACCACTAGAAATACCGTATAACATGAAAATCATCATTGGTTCATAAAAACCACAATTAATTCACACAACGATCAATGTGGATCATCAAAACAAATAGAAAATAATTAGGAAACACCAAAAATCACATTAGAATCATCAGTAATAGTTGCACCTGTTACACAGTTCAAATAGTCAGAAGATAATTGAGAGGGGGGGGTGAATAAGTTGTCAGAGATTACCGGAACCATTAGCAATTAAAAATTTAATACCTGAACCCAAAACATTAATACCAGAATGACAGTTAAACCAATTAAGCATAAACAATGATCACAAAATAAATACCATCCACATGACACCAAGATTTATACATGGAAAACCCGATAAAGGGAAAAACTACTACAATAAGTATGTTAATTACAATTGAGGTGCCTACACTTGCAGGAAGGCCAACAACCTAGAGTGCAGTGCTCATCACAAAAGGAGCCTCACTGACTACATAGAAATCCATACTACAATCCAGAGAAGTGTTGAACTGCAAAAGATAGCATCTCCAATGCCTGAGTATAGTTTTGGTTAAGATCAATACCAGAGGACTAAATCCTCTTACATAAACCCAATTCGATCTCCAATGGTTGACCAAATCCTTTGCCTGAATGATATTACATTATTCGCACATTACATTCCTTGACCATGATCTCTAACACAACCATGATGATCTACAATGAGATCTTACATCTATATATACAAACCCTCAACCATAAACAATCAAGTCGGCCACCAGATAATAAACCAATTACATAATTACAAACCATGTTGGCCTTAGACCAAACAAATAATATCAAACACATAAGACATCCCAAAAACACATCGAGAGGTCCAGTCCACACATTACATTAAAGCCGGTCCATAACCTAGATCAACCAGGACCCAATATAGGTCCATATGCTTCAACAATGATCTCCATCTGCCAAGTCTTGAACATGATCACCATCAGAATCTTGAAACTCTACTAGAATTTGCACCAACACCACTTATGCAATTCATCAAAGATCTTCATAAAAAGCTCTGTCGGTGAAACCCTCACTGGAACCAAAAACCAAGCTTCTAAGCAAACATGATAGCATCTGATCACCAGACCAAAACCAACTGATTGAGTATGAGGATGAGTATCATGAACAAGCCAATTCCATCACCAAATCATACCGGAGCCTACTGGATCATGCCGGATCCAAATTAACCAGAAACCACTCAACCTATCGGGACCAGAAGGGTGTTGGTAAAGCATCCAAACAACTATTATTGGCATCAATGATAAAACATAAATGCAACACATAATCAATTCCAACAAATGGCCAACAATCTACCCCTTTGGCATTGATGGCAATACTAGATGTGAAAAATATATAAGTAACAAGAAATGCCAAACAAGTCTCCCCCAATGGAAGACAACCAACAATCTCCCACATATAGCTCGGAAATAAAACCCAAACTCCCATTGTAAATAATATCTCTATAAATATTTGAATCTCTCCCTTTTCTTATTCTTTTTCACTTCCTTTTTCACATCAATATCACTCACCCTTTGACATCAATGCCAAAAATTTGACAAAAATATCAAAGCAAAAACATAAACCACTGAATCACAAAGCTGACTACTCCCCCTAAGCAATAGCATCCCCACATCAGTGTCGGAATGAATAGTATCTCTGATAATGCATACCGGACTGATGCCAAACCGCATCAATCAAGTCTCTACTAGAGGGGCAAAAACTCCCAATCTGTCTCTCAGGTACTCAAATGATTCCTTGGGCAAAGGTTTAGTGAAAATATTTGCAATATTCTCTTTAGCATTCACATAAATGAATCTGACTTCATTTGCTTCCACCTTTTCCTTCAAAAAGTTGCACTTGATAGATATGTGCTTTGTCCTAGTATGAAATACCGAATTCTTTGATATATCAATAGCAGTAGAGCTATCACAGTGAATAACTACCAAGGCATCACAACATTCCTTTATATCCTTCAAAATTTTCTTCATCCATAAAACTTGTGTATAGTTAGTAGAAGCAACAACATACTTAGCTTCAGTAGTAGATAAAGAAGTACATGATTGTTTCTTGTTGATCCATGAGACCAACTTATTTCCAAGAAAGAAAGCTCCACCAGAAGTACTTTTCTGGTCATCAACATCTCTAGCTCAATCAACATCTGTATATGCACATAAAGTAAAGTTATCATCCTTAGGGTGCGACAAACCATATTCTGGTGTACCTTGCAAGTATCTAAGAATCCTTTTCACCGCAATCTCATGATTCTCTCTAGGATCACTCTGAAATCTTGAAATAATATAAACATCATTCATAATGTCAGGCCTAGTCTGAGTCAAATAAAGCAGACCTCCAATCATAGATTTGTATCTTGTAGGATTTATCGGTGCAGAAACATCTTTTCTTGTCAATTTCTCACTTGTATCCATAGGAGTACTTACCAATTTAGAATCTCCCATACCAAATTTCTTCAACAATTCCTTAGCATATTTAGTTTGACAAATAAAAATACCTTTTTCAGTCTGAGTAATCTGCAAACCTAAGAAAAATTTCATGTCACAATCATAGACATCTCAAATTCTTTCTCCATATTCTTAGAAAATTCTATGCTTAACTTATCTTCACCTCCAAAAATAATGTCATCAACAAATACTTCAATAATCAATATATCATCATTAGTGATTTTATAATATAAATTATTGTCAGCACTACCCTTTGTAAAACCAAGTTTCAAAATATATTTATCCAACCTTGCATACCAAGATCTAGGTGGTTGTTTCAATCCATATAAACATTTCCTTAACCTGCAAACCATGTTTGTATCATCTGATAGTGAAAAACCATCAAGGTGCTCAATATAAATTTCCTCATCAAGATACCCATTCAAAAATTCGCATTTAACATCCATCTGATAAACCGTGTAGTTTTTACAAGCAGCATAGGCAAGAAATAATCTTACAGCTTCAATCCTAGCTATAGGTGCAAAAGTCTCTCCATAATCAATTCCTTCCTTTTGAGAGTATCCTTTACAAACCAATCTAGCCTTATTCCTTATAAATTTACCATCCTCATTCAATTTATTCCTACAAACCCATTTAGTTCCAATAACATTCTTATTTTTAGGGTGGTGAACCAAAGTCCATGTGTTATTTTCCTCAATCTAATCTAATTCTTCTTCCATAGCTTTCAACCAATATTTACCTTTACATGCCTCAATTACTGATACCGGCTCAACTTGTGAAATTAAGCATACCTCATTAGTTGCCAATCTTCTTCTTGTCATCACTCCATTGCTCTTATCCTCAATTATCTGATCTTTTGAATGATTCAATCTCACATGCCTAGGAGTCCTCTGACTCTAATCCTCTTCCTTGTTCTTCAGTTACTGTAGAGTTCTTTGATACTGCTAAAGTAACTAGTTCAACATTCTATTCCGGTAAAGGTGCTACCAGTTTAGATATAATCATTTCCACTGCCGGTTCTTTCTCATAAACTTTGAATTGAATTTTGTTTAGCTCATCTACTTTGACATTAGGACTATCCATAATTCTCTGCAATCTCTTGTTATAACATCTATATGCCTTTCTTTCATTAGAATAACCAATAAATATTCCTTCATCACATCTAGGATCAAATTTGCCAATGATATCATCTCTCCTGATATAACATTTACTACCAAAAATTCTGAAATACTTAACTATAGGTGTATTGCCAAACTATAATTCATAAGGTATTTTATCGGTTTCTCCTTTGATATGTACTCTGTTGAATGTATAAACCGATGTGCTCACAGATTCTCTCCAGTAGATATGAGGTAGAATAGCTTCCATCAACACTGTTCTAGCAACATCCAAGATAGTTCTATTCTTCCTTTCCACAACTCCATTTTGCTGAGGTGTCCGAGTAGCAAGAAATTGTCTTCTTATACCATGCTTCTCAAAAAATTTATTAAACTCACCGGATGTGAATTCTCCACAATGATCTGACCTCAAACATTTAATCTTCAATCCTGTCTCAGTTTCCACTTTAGCCTTAAAGATTTTAAACTTTTCAAATGCTTAAGATTTTTCTTTTAGAAAAGTAACCCACGCCATTCTAGAATAATCATCAATGATTACCATGAAATATCTATCACATTAAATTTTTTTAACTCTAGCAGGGCCACACAAATCAGTATGAATAAGATCAAGAACATCATTTGATTTATCTTGTATACTTCTAAAAGAGGTTCTGACCTATTTACCCATTTGACATTCTTTACATATCGGATTATAGGGCTTCATAATCTTAGGTATATCCCTAACTTCCTTAGTTAAACTGATCTTTACAATGCAATCAAAATTCACATGACACATCCTTTTATGCCATAGCCAACTCTCATCAATCTATGTAATTAAACATGTCTTCTCACCAGAATTTAAATGAAACATATTACCTTTTCTCTATGTACCGGTTGCTATCTCCAAACTAGATCTATTAATGATTTTGCATTGTCCATCCTTGAACTGTAGTTGAAATCCCCTATCTACCAATTGCCCTACACTTAAAAGATTATGCATTAAACCTTCAACATAATAAACATTGTCAGTATTGTTCTTACCATCCAATGATATACTTCCTTTTCCTTTGATCATACATACTTTGTCATCTCCAATCCAACTAGACCGATCAAATTCTTGCAAAGATAGAAACTTCCCTTTATCTCTAGTCATATGATGTGAACAACCACTGTCAATTACCCATTCATCCTTGTCTTAAATTTTAGCAGAAAGTACCTTCTCTTAAGGTACATTCTTTTCCTATGCCAGATCATCTTCCTTAATAGCCAGGAACATCCATTCCTTTCCATTTCCGAAACCACTATCAGAGTCTTCTGTTGATTCATCATCAAAATAAGTAATCCCTTCCTCAGCCGCTATTTAGCATGATTTGTCTTTGTTTTTCCTATACTTATACTTGTTCTGATATCTAAGGTTGGGCTTAAGTGATCTTCTAACTCTTTCATCAAATCTTGAATTCCTTTTAGGACATCTAGATGCAAAATGACCAATCTTATTACATGCAAAATATTTAAAAGGTGCTTTTCCTTCATACTTACTTCCTACCGGTGCTTTAGGTACTCTTCTAGAAAATAGTGCTTCAAGTTGCTCAAACTCATCATCTTCTCTCTTCATATCTTCCAATTAATTCACATACAAAGCTTTCTAATCTTTCTTACCGACTGTAGATGTAGATGCATGAAAAGCAGGTTCAGGCTTCATAGCTCTAGAAGGTCCAAATTCTTCAAGCTCAAAAGAAGATAGTTTTCAAACCAAAGTATCTCTATTGACATATGTATTAGCCATTTTTCTCAACTCATTAGCAATAGCCTTCATTTTGTAAGCCGGTGGTAGGGCTCTCAAAACTTTAGAAACAATTTCATATTTGCTCAGAGTCCCACCATAACATTGAATTCCCATAACAATCTCATTTACCCTTTCCATGAATGCAGCAATCCTTTCATATTGTTCAATCTTCAGGTTTTGATATCTCATTCGGTAACCATCAAGTTTAGCAATCTTCACTATACAATTACCTTCATTAAGAGTCTCCAACTAATCCCATATAGCCTTTCCAGATGATTTGTCGGTTAATCCCATTATTTGCTAATTAGAAAGTGCACACAAGAGGGCTTCTCTTGCTCTATAATCATTCTCAAGATCCTTATCCAGGTTTTTTGGAGCAGGATTGTCAGATTTCAGATTATAAGGTGTGACACCATTCTGTGTGATCTCCCAAATCTCCTTGCCAAGACATCTCAGATGAGTCTCAATTTGAATCTTCCATACTGTGTAGTTTGTTCTACCAAGCCTAGGAATATCTCTCTGAAAGATAGCTCTAGATGAACTAGATGAACTTGAACTGTTAGTCACCATAGGATCTTCCTCAAGTAGTTAAGATTTCTGCAGAGAGGACCAACACTCTGATACCAATTGTTAGACAATTCAAATAATTGGAAGACAACTGAGAGGGGGGTGAATCAGTTGTCACAGATTACTGGAACTATTAGCAATTAAAAATTTAATACCAGAACCCAAAACATTAATACCAGAATATAAATTAAACCAATTAAGCATAAACAATGATAAAAAAAAATACCATCCACATGACACCGAGATTTATACGTGGAAAACCCAGCAAAGGGAAAACCCATGGTGGGAAGCCTACCCACAGTCAGATAATACTTCTGTAGTAAGTATGTGAATTACAATTGAGGGGCATGCACTTATAGGAAGGCCAATAGCCTAGAGCACACTTCTCATCACAAAAGGAGCCTCATTGACTGCATAGAAATCCATACTACAATATGGAGAAGTGTTGAACTGCAAAAGATAGCATCTCCTATGCCTGAGTACAATTCCAGTTAAGCTCAATACTAGTGGACTAAATCCTCTTACATAAACCCAATTCGATCTCCAATGATCGACCAAATCCTCTGCTTGAATGATATTACATTATTTGTACATTACATCCCTTGACCATGAACTCTAACACAACCATGATGATCTACAATGAGATCTGACATATATATACAAACCCTCTGATGAATGCTAAGAGGGGGGGTGAATTAGTATACCAAAAAATACTGAACTTAAACACTTAAATAGTTTAGCAGAAAACTGGTATAACAGTTTTATCAACAAACTGGTTAACACAAATGCAAACCAAACAACAAATAAGGCATTCACCCACAAAAGCACAATCACCATAACAAAAGAGATCTTGACGTGGAAACCCAAATGGGAAAAACCACGGTGAGATGAAACTCACAAGTAACTATATGCAGAATAGTAACCAGACCAGTTAAGGTCATACAATATTCTTCACCAGAATAGATCCTATTAAGAATCTCAATCTCTGTTAGGAGATAAGTTTGATTAAAGACTACCTTATGAGTGGATTTCAAATCCACAAATGTGAACCACCTTGTTAGAGGATTTACAAAGGCTTTCCTGGGCCTACCCAGTTAAGGGTTTCCGACTTGTCAAAGATGTGAGTAATCAACAAGTGAATGATCTAGCAAATAGCACAGTCTTCTTGGTTAGATCCATAATAGCTCATTGCTAATGCATTTCAGCATTACTTCAGTCTTCAGTAAATCCACACTCTGTTATAGCACACAGACTTGATCTTCTCTCCTAAGATCACACATACAAAAACTCATCAACCACCAAAAACCCTAATAGCTACATCTCCTAAAACCCTAGACATGATGTCCTTAAAAAGGAATGTGATTTCATGTCGGTCCAATCAGATTACATTGCAAGTTCCTAGGTTCATTGCATCTAGACACATTTGATAACATGACACAATTTCATCATCAAAGTGTCGGTGGATGGTAACTCATCACAAAAATACCAGTTGGTAACTCTCATAGAGTATTACCTGTTCATACAACTTTACCGATTACCGATTGGTAACTCATCATAGAGTAATACCGGTTTAAACATTAAACTAATTACCAGTTGTCCAAAAATAAAGACTGGGAAAATGATAACTGCTGCTTCAGTTTCTTCACTCCACTTGAGATCCTCGAACTGCTTGAGGTCTCCATACCGCTTGAGATCGGTAAACACTTTCTGCAAAACACCAATAGCCTATAGACTATAATGCAATATCGGTTTGGAACAAATACCAGTTGAGCATAACTCATACATACAAAAAGTGATCTCAAAGCAATTGTGTGTCCATCAATGACAATCACAACATAAACATAAAAATGCCAACAATCTCCCCCTTTGGCATTGATGGCAACACTTAGGAAAATTTTGACATCTAAGTGTTTTACAACAAAAATATGCCATAATCAAAACTACTCTCCCTAAGCATATACACTATCGCTTTTGCAGAAAATACAATGTATACTACTCCCTTACAGAGATAAACATGAAAGTATACATAGTATGCATCAAAATTTTGAATACAAAATACTACTCCCCCTTTGCCAACAATGACAAAGTGCAGCTGAATAACCCTTGTGTCCATTAGCATTAAAATAATAAGAGTTTATGACAATAAAGAGTGAAATTTGTCAAAAACCGATTTAAAGTCTTTCATAAATGTCTTCATGGATATAGACCATGACTCAAGCAATAAGGTAGCAACCTCACTCTCCGTTTACATCTGGGATACCTGTTCCTCCATGGCGTCCAAGGTACTCATCTCTTGAGTAACCATCAAGGCATCCAGATTGAGATAGCATTTATGAAGTATTTGCAGTATTGGTAGTAGAACCAGTTGTAGTTCCTACAAATTCTTGGTCCGGTTGCTAATCTCCAAATCAATTCTTGCTGCCTGAAGTTGAAACTAGTGAACGGTTTGCCCATAAGCAGTAAAGGAATCATATGGCGTCTTGAAGGTGATTATGAATGTCTGCAAATCAGTTTGTAGTTTTTCTTTTTGAGCAAGCACATCATCACAAAATAGATGGGGTTGACATATCTTGTTGAGCAGTAGATTCCCCTCATCCAGAACATCTTTAATGTCCTTATGTGCCTTCTGCAGATCAAACCGGAGCTCATTTAACTTTTTCACCAAGGCAGTGTTCAAAGCCTTTTGATGCTTCTTTTTGGAATTATCTTCAGTAACATCTTCTAGGCATTACACATGGTCCTCTACAACTATGCATACGAGCTTCAATTGAGCTAGAGTGGAATCAGTACTTGGGAGACTGGTACCAGGAATCAAACTGGTGAGAGTTTCCACCGTAGTTTGAGTCACATCTTCCTCCTTTTTCCTCCTTAGTGCATCCAATCACTCTTGAGCAAGCTTAATTCTTTGCAGTAGCTCCATTTCATTTGTAGACTGGAGGTCAATGGGACTGGTGATGTCAGCCAGTTTGGCTTTACCACCAGTTGCCTTTGGGGTCTCTGTATGAGTACTCTTTGTTGCTTCCTTCTTTTCTTTGGCTTTCTGCTTATCTTCTTCTGCCTTCTTCTTCTCTTCAACTTATTTCTTTCTTTTCTCTTCTTCCTTCTTCCTTTCTTCTTCTTTCCACTTCTCTTCTTCTTTCCTTTCCTCTTCCTTTTTCTTCTTCTTCTCTGCTTCCTGTTTTCGCTCTTCTTCCTTCTTCTTCTCCGCTTCCTATTTCTTCTCTTCTTCCTTTCTCTTCTCCTCTTCCTTTCTCTTCTCTTCCTTTCTCTTCTTATCAGGGGTAACATCTTCACCATTCAGGGCATCAACATCAATAGGGTCCATTTGCTCAGTGACCTGTTCTCCCTCACTGTTATACACCTCATTCGATTTTGCAATTTCTGGCTCTTGTTCAACCTTCTTGTTGGCTTCGGATACTTGATGCAATTTCAGAGCAGCTTGAGCATGAGAGTGGGTATCTTTTACCACCTCAAGGACTTTCCCTTCTAGCAATAAGAGTCTCCTTCTTTGTATAAAGAAGAGGCCTTTATATTTTTCCATAACTTCATAGAGTTCGGAATTGGACACATCAAGAAAATATTGTGCAAATATTTCCTCTCTTATTTCCTGTTCTTTTTCTATGGCAATGCGCCATTTGTTGTCCAAAGAAATATATAAAGAATCCAATGTCACAGATTTAATTTCTGATGGCGACCGGTCATTAATACATAAATACTAAATGACTGCCTGTTCTACTTCCTCCTTCTCATTATCATTGAAATCATCAAAATAATCTACTAAGTCACTCATCACTTTCCTCTTAATATTCTTAAAGGTTCTTTGACAATGTGTCAAAGGTTTGTAAGAGGAGATATCAATATTTACCGATGCTGATGATGTTGATTCACTACTGGTTGCCTCTGTCTTCTTCCTCGTTTGCCTAGTCTTCTTAGGCAGTTCTTTAGATATAGTGTCTTCTGAGTCTGGTGTGTTGCTTTTTGTTTTCTGCTTTCTCTCAAAGACTTTGGCAGGAGCAACTTCTGGTTTCTTCTTTGTCGGTGATCGCTTGGTCACTTTAGGACTCACTGGAGTAACCGGTGCCGATACAGATGGTACTACCTTCCCTTTCTTCACTAAGGGCTCCTCAACTGGTGTAATCCTCTCCAGATAGGTGCCAATTCTCTTCTCCTTGGGATCAATCGGTGAGGCAAGTAGGGTAGAAGCATACCTGTCCAACATGTTGTACATTACCTCATAACCCATAGGCTCCACTTCTTCCTTTCTGGGCTCAACAGCCTCCATTATGCACTCATCTACTTTGATGATAAAGCAGATGTCCTCTTCATACTTCTTGACAATATCATTGGATATTCTCACCCTTTGGCTCATCTTGCATCTAAACTCATCAAAGTATTTGTTCAGGACTTCAAGGTAATTGGTTCCAATTGCTTGTAGACTTTCCCTGATTTGCTTTGTAATCGGTTGGTCAGCAGACCACTAAATATCACCGACTCCTGGAAAGTAGCCTTCGAAGTAGAAGAACAATCCAACCAATAGTTGTCCAGATTTAAATCTCAAGGCATTGTCCTGTTTTATTGACTTCAAATTTACCAGGAGTTTTCTTTGCATACAGGTGCATAAATCAAACGAGGCATCTTCCATAATCATCCTGTACCCAACATTTACAGCTGTAGTAGAGACAGCGTTGATCCTGCTAGCATAGAATGTCCAGTAACCTATCACCATGCAGACACACTTGACCAGATCATTCTTGATGGTATTGATGGTCATTCCCCTTTGGTCACTCACAGAACCGGTGAGCTTAGTCATTTCAGTCTTGTTGATCTTCCTTAGGGCTGACACTTCCCCAATGTTACAGAAATCGGTGACGACATGAATCGCTTTTGGTGTGATGTCATGCATCCACTCTAAATACTTTTGTCACCGTGAACTCTACTTAGAATGATGCGCATGTGATCATCTGAGAATTCTTCAAGGAAATAGACTGCATTGTGAAGCTTCTTCTTTTCCAAGATGTTGAATTCCAGTTTGATCTTCTTGTCCTTTCCGCTGAACAAACTCAACTGAGAATGGATCACTAAAGATCCTAGGTCTTCAATTTTACAGTCAATGTAATCCGAAATACCTTCCTCTGCTATAACACCAGTGGGAATTTGGGATAGGGCATTATATTTTGCCTTCCATTGTATGAAATCAACTGAATCAATGGGTGCACTAGAGCTCGAGTGAGATGTTGAAGCCATGATAAATAGAGAAACTCAAGAAATACCTTCGAATGTCGAGATTTAGGGCTTGCAATTTCCGCTTTGACACTCACCACTTCAGTTGCTGGATTACCACTTTGGGTTCTACACTTTACAGATTGATGATATCTTCAGATTCTTCTTTAGGGTTTTGAAATCTCTCTGAATTGCAAGACAAATTGCCTTTTGTCATTCTGTGCTTGAAAACTTCTACGCTCAAAAATTGATAAGTGAAAATGACTTGAAAATCCTTTCTAAATGAATTCTTCACCTACCATAATAAATGCTCCACTATTAGGGCGTAAATCTTAATTTGCCTTTTACCATTTCCGATCTTCTGCCAATTGATAGGTATCGCATTCCGGTTAAGGTCTTTTACTGGTGTAAACTGGGGGTTTGAAACATCTCACCAATTTGTTCCCCCTAAGCTTTCCTGTAGCTTAGTTTTCCAGTTCAGAGATTTCCACACCAGGTGCAGAAACCAGTTCTTCTTGAGACACTTGTTTTGGCTTCTTTTACCAGGTTTTCTTCATATCCACTTGAATAGTTTCAACTTCAATATTTCCTTCTGGAGTGACTGGTATATCATCTGATATATTCTTTCTCATTCTGCAGAATCTTGTTGTATGACCCAGTTTGTTGCAATGCTAGCAAATCATTCTAGGTCCTCTCCAAGGTCCATTATTCATGTTTCCATTCTTCCTTATGCATGTTGTAGTTGTGTGGCCACTACCATGATAGATCAAACAGGTTTATCTCCATCTAGTTGCCTCTTGATAGCCACCACTTCCTGACCGATGATTATAGGTATTAAACCAGTTTGGATTTCGGTTCCCAGAGGGTTCGGGAAAGACTCCTTGACTTCTTTGAGGATACCTTCCAGCAGTGTGCATGACAGACCTGCATTCAAATTCTCTATGCCCAAACTTGTTGCATGCATAACAATTTCCATTGAATCTATTGGATCTAGGCTTATTGTTTAGAAAGTAAGGAAAGTTATTGTAAGCCTTGTTTCTACATACATTAGCAGTATGTCCTTCCTTGAGACAATTAAAGCAAGCAGGTTTGATTTTTTTCTTACCTTTATCCTTTGGTGTCGGTTGCTTCTTTGATGCTACATCTTTTTATCCAAAGGTCTCACCTTCCTCATAACTAGAAAAACCAAGTCCAGTGGTATTCTTCACTAGTTTAGCTAATTCAAGCTTCTGCTCTAGCTTGACAATGCTCTTATTGAATTTGGCAATTATTTCCTTTGACTCAGTAAGTTCTTTCGCAATAGTAGCATTGGATTCCTTCAAGGTTGCATTCTCAGAAATAGCCATGTTTATTTTACCTTGCATTTCCTCTTTTTCCACTTTTCTCTCTTGGAGATGAGCGGTAAGTGCACTGATTTCTTGCTTCATCTTGGAGATCTCATGATCTTTGTCTTTTATCAGATCTTCAGCTTTCCTCTGGTTCTCAAGCTCTTGACACATCTTGATAGTTAGTCCTTCCAATTCCCTTCTTAGGTTGGCATTAAACTCATTTATCTTTTCAACTTCTCCAACTAGGGCTTCCATGTCCACTTCATAGAGGAACTGTTTTCAGTTAGCTCCATTAGTTTCTTAGCATGCTCTCTCCTTTTTGCTAGAGAGGCCTTAAACTTGACTTTGAGTTCATCATAGGCTTTCTTAGATTGAGTGAGCCGATGAGTAAGTTCCCTCACAGTGTACTCCCCCATGTCTCTTTCCAAGTGGTTAAACTTATAGAAAGGTTGGCTCTAATACCAATTGATGAATACTAAGAGGGGGGGTGAACTAGTATACCAAAAAATACTGAACTTAAACTCTTCAACAGTTTAGCAGAAAACTGGTATAACAATTTTACTAACAAACCGATTAACACAAATGCAAACAAAATAGCAAATAAGGCATTCAGCCAAAGAAGAACAATCACCATAACACAAGAGATTTTGACATGGAAACCTAAATGGAAAAAACCACGGTGAGATGAAACTCACAAGTAACTATCTATAGAATAGTAACCAGAGAGGTTAAGGTCATACAATGTTCTTCACCAGAACAGATCCTGTTAGGAATCTCAATCTTTGTTAGGAGATAAGTTCAATTAAAGACTACCTTGTGAGAGGATTTCAGATCCACAAATGTGAACCATATTGTTAGAGGATTTACAAAGGCTTTTCTAGGCCTACTCGATTAAGGGTTTCTGACTTGTCAAAGATGTGAGTAATCAACAAGTGAATGATCTAGCAAATAGTACAGTCTGCTTGGTTAGATCCATGATAGCTCATTGCTAATACATTTCAGCATTACTTCAATCTTCAATAAATCCACACTCTATTACAACACACAGACTTGATCTTCTCTCCTAAGATCGCACATACAAAAACTCATCAACCACCAAAAACCCTAACAGCTACATCTCCTAAAACCCTAGACATGATGTCCTTAAAAAGGAATCTAATTTCATGTCGGTCCAATAGGATTACATTGCAAGTTCCTAGGTTCATTGCATCTAGACACATTTGATAACATGGTACAAATCACCATCAAAGTGTCGGTGGATGGTAATTCATCACAAAAATACCGGTTGTTAACTCTCATAGAGTATTACTAGTTCATACAAATTTACCGATTATGGGTTGGTAACTCATCACAGAGTAATACTGGTTTAAACATTAAACCGATTACCGGTTGTCCAAAAATGAATACTAGGAAAATGATAACTGCCACATCAGTTTCTTCGCTCTGCTTGAGATCCTCGAACCGCTTGAGGTCTCCATACTGCTTGAGATCAGTAAACACTTTTTGCAAAACACCGAGAGCCTATAGACTATAATGCAATAATGGTTTGGAACAAATACTGGTTGAGCATAACTCATACATACAAAAAGTGATATCAAAGCAAGTGTGTGTCCATCAATGACAATCACAACATAAACATCAAAAATGCCAACACCCTCAACCATAAACAATCAGGTCGACCACTAGATAATAAACCAATTACATAATTACAAACCATGTCAGCCTTAGACCAAATAAATACTATCCAACACATAAGACATCCCAGAAACACATCGAGAGGTCTAATCCACAAGTTACATTAAAGTCAGTCCATAACCTAGATCAATCGGGACCCGGTATAGGTCCATACGCTTCAGAAATGATCTCCATCCACCAAGTCTCGAACATGATCACCATCAACATCCTAAAATGCCACCAGAAGTTGCACCAACACCACTTATGCAATTTATCAAATATCTTCATAAAAAGCTCTGCCAGTGAAACCCTCGCCAGAACTAGAAACCAAGCTTCTAAGAAAACAGGATAGCATTTGATCACCAAACCAAAACCAACTAACTGGATATGAGCATGAGTATCATGAACAAGCCAGTTCCATCACCAAATCATACTGGAGCCTACCGGATCATGCCAGATCCAAATTAACTAGAAACCACTCAGCCTACCGAGACCAGAAGAGTGCCAGTAAAGCATCCAAATAGCTAGTGTTGGCATCAATGCAACACATAATCAATTCCACCAAATGGCCAACAACACCAACACCACTTATCAAATCTTCATCGATCAACATCTGAGAACTTAAGAACATAACCAATCAACAACTGTCATGAAGAAAGATAGCTTTTGAAGCACCAAATAGAAAACCATCTAAAACGAAGATACTCAAGATCATCCCAAGTAATATCTCAAAAACTCAGCTCAAGATCTAATCACACCAGAATATACCGAAGGAAATGCTAAACTCTGCAAAGCACCAACACAACAAAATAAAACTACAAAACTAGAATCTTCCCAATCTACAATCACTGGAGTAATTCATAGGAATATATTGACATCAATGACAACAACATATCCTAGTAGAAGAAATGTCCAACAATCTCCCCCTTTGGCATTGATGGCAACATATGAATGTGAAAAAAAATCAATGCAAAGAAAGAAGATATCTCCAACAAACTCTCCCTAAGATTAAGACAGATAAAGAAGTTTTTCACATGATCTCTCTCCCCATTTGATACCAATGCCAAAGATATCAAAACAAAAAACCAAACTCTCTTTCCTCAAAATAAAAACATGAATCTTAGGAATCTCTCCCCCTAAAACATAGACTACTCCACCAGAGGAGCAACACCAACTCATAAATCTTGATAGAAAGATAAGGCTTTGAGGTCTACCAGATTGATGCAACTCAATGCATCTAGTTCTCATCAGGAGGGGTAGATACCCCTAACTTGTCTCTCAAATAGAAAAATGTCTCTACAGACAAAGTTTTACTGAAAATATCATAAATTTGTTCCATAGTAAATACATACTCCAACTTCACTTTCTCTTCACTGAATTGTTCTCTAAAGTACTGATATTTGATTGACACACATTTAGTCTTTGAATGTTGCACTGGATTCTTTGACATGTTAATAGCACTTGAATTATCATAGTATATGACAATAGGTTCATCATAGATAACTCTGATATCCTTCAACATTTTCTTCATCCAAACTACCTGAGTGCAATTACTATTAGCAACAATGTACTCAGCTTCAACAGTAGATAAGGATACTGAATCTTGTTTCTTGCTAGCCCACAAAACCAGTTTCTTACCCAAAAATAATTCTCAATCAGTAGTTCTCTTCCAGTCATCTACATCACCAACCCAATCAGCATCAGTGTAAGCATATAGCATGAAATCATCATTCCTCGGATACCACAAACCATAATCCATAGTTCCCTTCAAGTATCTGAATATCCTCTTCACAACAGTGACATGACTCTCTTTCAAATCAGCTTGATAGCTAGCAGCCATGCACACAACATGCATAATGTACAACCTAGTATGTGTAAGATATAATAGTCCACCAAACATAGATTTGTACAAGGTTTGATTAGCTTTCGAAGATTCATCATTCTTAGACAATTTACAACCAGTCACCATAGGAGTTCCAACTGGTTTGGAGTCATTCAACACAAAGTTCTCCAGCAATTCCTTCACATATTTAGTTTGATATATAAATATACCTTTTCCAGTCTATGAAATTTACAAACCTAAGAAAAATTTCATCTCTCCAATCATAGACATCTCAAATTCTTTATGCATATTACCAACAAACTTCGTAATCAAGTCATCATCTCCACCAAAGATAATATCATCAACAAAGACTTCAACAATCAAGATGTTATCATTCTCAATCTTAAAGTATAGATTACTGTCAGCAACACATTTATTAAATCCCAATTTCAACAAATATTTATCTAATCTAGCATACCAAGCTCTAGGGGCTTGCTTTAATCCATAAAGTTCTTTCTTCAGTTTACATGCCATGTCTCCATCATCTGATAATGAAAATCCATCAGGTTGCTCAATGTAAACTTCTTCCTCAAGATCACTATTCAAAAATGCATATTTGACATTCATCTGATATACCTTGAAATCTTTATAAGCAGCATATGCAAGCAATAGTCTAATAGCTCAAGTCTACCCACTAGAGTGAAAGTCTCCTCATAATTAATTCCTTCTTTCTATGAATATCCTTTGCAAACCAGTCTAGCCTTGTTTCTAACAACTTTGCCAGCTTCATTTGATTTATTCCTGAATACCCATTTAGCACCAATTACATTTTTATCCTTAGGTCTAGGCACAAGCTCCAATGTGTTCCTTTCAATATGATCTAATTCTTATTCCATAGCTCAAATCCAATTTTCATCTTTGAAAGCTTCAACAAAATCTTTAGGTTCAACTTTAGAAATCAAACATACTCCTTCAACAGCTAACCTTCTTTTGGTCATCACACCTTTATTTTTATCACCAATAATCTGATTTTTTGAATGATTTAATCTTACATACCTTGAGGTATTTTTATTGTTCTGGTTCTCAGGTTCCTGCACTTCTTCACTAGCAACAACAACATCCAGGTTAATTGTCTCTACTGGACCAATCTTCTTTAGTTCTTCAGTCTAAATAGGGGCTCAAACAACATGTTATCCATCATCATATCCACATGCTCTGATCTTTTTTCAAAGGTTCTCATCCACCTTCACATTTTCACTTTCCACTATCTTTCTCGGTCTCTTATTGTAGCACCAGTAGGCTTTTCTCTTTGTTGAATATCCCAAGAAAATTCCTTCATCACTTCTAGCATCAAACTTTCCTATATCCTCATCTCTCTTTATATAACATTTGCTACCAAATACTTTGAAATATCTCACAGTAGGAACATGACCAAACCATAGCTCATAAGGGGTCTTACCAGTATCACCTTTAATATGAACTCTGTTGAATGTGTAAACAACAGTGCTAATAGATTCTCTCCAATAGATCTTTAAAACATTCCCTTCAATCAACATAGTCCTTGCAACATCTAAGACAGTTGTGTTTTTCCTTTCAACAACTACATTCTGTTGAGGGGTTCTAGGAGCTAATAATTGTCTTATAATCCCATACTTCTCACAAAGTGGATTAAACTCAATGGAACAAAATTATCCATCTTTGTTAGATCTTAGACATTTCACCTTTAATCCAGACTCAGTCTCAACCTTTGCTTTGAATATCTTGAATTTGTCCAATGCTTTTGATTTCTCCTTCAAAAAGACAACCCATATCATCCTAGAATAATCATCAACTAGCAACATAAAATTTCTCTCCTTGCACACTTCTAACATTTGTAGGTCCACATAGGTCAGTATGCACAAGCTCTAGCAATACATCAGATGTATACTACTTGATCTTGAAAGGAATCCTTGTTTGCTTACCCAATTGACATTCTTTACATACTGGATTAGCAGGCTTAACAATCTTAGGTAGATCTCTAATAGCTTGAATAGAACTGATCTTAATCATTGAACTAAATTTAACATGATACATTCTCCTATGCCATAGCCAACTCTCATCAATCTGAGAAATCAAACAACTTTTCTCACCAACATTCAAATTAAAAATGTTACCTTCAGTCTTAGTTCCAGATGTAATCTCTATACCAGAGGTATTTAGGATCTTTGTATTTTCCATTCTTGAATTGCAATTCCTAACCTTTATTAGCCATCTATCCAACACTCAAAAATTATGCTTCAAACCTTCAACATACAAGACATCATCAGTGTTTTGCTTAACATCAAAAGAAATAGAACCTCTACCACTAATCACATATGCTTTGTCATCTCCAAATCTCACTATTCCACCATCATATCTTTGTATACTCACAAATTTTCTATTATCACCGGTCATTTGATGTGAACAACCACTCCCAATCACCCATTCATCTTTTTGTTCAACTTTAGTAGCTAAAGCTTTCTCCTCAACAGTACATCTAGTGGAATCAAGAGGTACAAGTCCATCTTTAATGGCAAGAAACATAATTTTATCTCATTCTGATTCTTCATATGTAAAACCTTCATCAGCAACATAATAGCAGTTCTTCTGATTCCTATTCTTATGGTTAGACTTGTAAGGCTTATCATACTTCTCATGCTTCTCATATCTATCATTCATATCATGCTTTTCAAACTTAACATGCCTATCATATTTAGCCATTCTCTCTGAGAATCTAGAAGCAAAATGTCCTATCTTATTGCAAGAGAAACATTTCAAAGGAAATTTTCCATCATACTTATCGGCTCCTTTAGGCAATCTCTGGGAAATCAATGCTTCAAGCTCATCTATCTCTCTTTCTTGCTCTTCCATCTCTCTTCTCTCTTTCATATCTGGATATTTTGCACTCATTGGGATCATACTTCTTCTTTCTGGATACAGATGTTGATGCTCTAAATCTTGTCTCAGACTTTCCATGTGATTCTTCAAACTTGCTCAGTTCAAAAGCGGAAATCTTCCCAACTAGCATATCTCTTTTCACTGTACTCATACTCTGGATCTCATCAATAGCAGCTACCTTGTGTTTATAAGCAGGAGGCAATGATCTCATCACCTTAGCAACACTTTCATCTTCTTCAAGGGTCTTACCAACACATCTGATACCTAGGACAAGATCATTTACCTTAGCCATGAAAGTGTTTATGTCCTCATCTTCTCCCATCTCCAGCATCTCATATTTCCCTTTCAAACTCTACAACTTAGCAAATTTGACTTGTTTGTCTCCTTCATACAAGGTCTCAAGCTTCTCCCAAATCTCATATGCGGTCTGAAGTCCCATTACATTTGTCATCTCTAAATCAGTCAACACACTAAATAATGCTTCCTTGATCTCATCAGGGGTAACCAGTCTATTCTGAGGAACATAATAAGCATTCTTAGTAATCTTCTCCAAGACATCTCAAGTGCACCTCCATCTGGATCTTCCATATAACATAGTCACTACAATAAAGTCTTGAACTCTCCTTCTTAAGCATAACACTTGCCATCCCGGATCTCTTCAAGAAGTTAAGCTTCTTCCAGAGATTCTAGATCTAATACCAATTGTTAGCAACAAAAATGAAGAAAACTGAGAGGGGGGGTGAATCAGTTTTCACTACATCTACAATCTTAACCACAAATACAGATTTGATAAACTGCAGTGGTAACAAAAATAAGAAAATCAAAATCTCAACACACAACACCAATATTTTTGATGTGGAAAACCTGGTTAAGGGAGAAACCATGGTGGGAACCTATCCACAGTAAGATGATACTCTACAGTAGTATGTGAAAATATTACAATGGGGAATGCACATGCATTCAGACTCACTACCTAGAGCTCACTCCTCAAATACAATGACCCAAAAGTCTACAACCCTCAAGGAAGTCTCATCGACTTACAACAAGATTCGAACTACAATCCAGAAGAAATGAACTGAAAGAATAGCATCTCCAAATGCCTGATTACAGTTTTGGTTAAGCACAAATATTTGCTCTGCAACACCAATCTCTACACAATCATAATTGTTGAAGGATGAATCTTTTTTCACACATAAAACTCTCTTTGATAATGCAGACACACCTTATATATCTAATTACATTAATATGACACCTATATATATAAATCATCAACTTTGACAACAAGATCGACTAAACCCTCAACTCACAATTACAAAATTACATCAAACAATACAAATATTGACCACTGAACTAATATAATGATTTACATGACATAAAATGGACCTAATTGAAATTCCCAAATGCCCAACATCATCGAAAATCATGCCAATATCAACCGCAACACGCTACACCACTAGAAATACCGCATAACACGAAAATCATCACCGCTTCATGAAAACCACCAATAACTCGCACAATGATCAATTTGGATCATCAAAACAAATAGGAAACAATTAGTAAATACCAAAAAGTACGTTAGAATCATCAATAACAACTACACCAACACCACTTATCATATCTTCTTCGATCAACATCTAAGAATTCAACAACACAACCAATCAACAACTGTCACAAAGAAAGATAACTTGTGAAGAACCAAATCATGAACCTTCTGAAATGAAGATACACAAGACCATCCCAAACAATATCTCAAAAACTCATCTCAATATCTAATCACATCAGAATATACTGGAGGAAATACTGAACTCTGCAAAGCACCACCACAACAAAACAAAACTGCAAAAACGGATCATAAAATCTTCCAAACTTGTATCATTGTGTTGAAACCCCAAAATTTCATAATTCTAATTAGTACCCCTGGTATGCCAGTCATCACCAATCTTTTGTATTTAAGATGATGAAAGGTTGAAGCTACAAAAGTTTTCTTTTACCTATTATAAAATCGCACATACTACCCCCATTATGCCCTAAATCCAATGTGAGTAATCCTTGGCAGACCCAAGAAAGATCAATAAAATAACCTTCACCAATCAACATTTCATGTATATATCAGAATAGCTATTCTGATCTGATAAATAAATATTAGACACCAATATCGGGATAGTATTACTAAATATGAGGTCTTGACTACCCACAAGAATGACTAATAAAGGTGGAACAACAATTATTTGTGATCCCTATGGAACAAACTATCCTGATATCACTACTACGGTGTAACTATACCTCACAAGGCATATGGATGTCTATCAAGGTATCCACCAAAGGTGGAGTAGCAGTATTTCATAGTGCCGATAGAGTAAGTTAACCTGATGAAAGCAAATATAAAACAATGTATTATGCAGGCTCATCAGAATTACTTATGAAGTCAGAATAGAACATCAACATGGTTCTGATCATGAAAACTATATTGATGATAAATAGATAGAATAATGTCAAGAGAACTATCCTGATTATGAACTTATGACTGATAAATCAATATCAGAGAAACCTATGGTGATAAAAGGAAAATGGAGAAGGAATCCCTATCAATATAACCCATGAGATCAGGATAATGAATCACCTATGATCTGATAGCATAACTTATCCTGAAAATAAGTATATGGATGGCCATTAGAACAGTTACTCTGATAGCGTTCTTTTGGTTGGAATACCTCTATCGGGATGACTTGTGAAGTCGGGAAGACTTTTTTTAGATATGCCGATAATGAAAGTGACACCGATAGGCATCATCCAAGATGTGTTCAGCATACGTAACCCAAAGATCAAAATCAAGCCAGTGGTTACTTATCGGTATAACCCATGCCAAAATGACGTGAAAGAAAGATAGTTATAGAAAGCACCATATTTATCCGTAGTGAATAAATTGTCAGAAGAGGTGCCAAATTTAGAAATATTGACGGAAAGAGTTAAGCCAATGTCACATGTCATCAGAGCAATTCAAATTTCAAAAATATTGCCCCATTGATTTATAGACTGGAAAATTTATTGTTGCATGAACGACATTCTTTGAGAAACACAATCCATGAGATTTTTGCATAAGAATTACAGACACATAGAGACAACATTGGAGTGGGAAAAAAATGACAGTAAGATCAACAAGTAAGTATCCTGAGCAATTCCCCTATGATTTCCTCAAGAGATTCATTGAATTGCCTGTGAAATGGAGAGTTATAGTGGTTCTAGGAAGAGGCAAAAGGGAGAAACAAGCAAGGGAAAAGGGAAAAAATATAAAACTGAGGAGGCAAGTATACAGACCTAGGTAGAAGAGAGAAAATTAAATCAGGATCTGTTAGACCAATTACTTGGTTCCACCCCTAAACCTAAGAGGTCTACAAAATGGAATTTGGAAGACAACTATGGTGATGTAGGAGATGTGTACACAACCATAAGAGGCTATGAGTTATTTATGTTCCACTATCATAGGCGTGAAGAGCCTGAGCCAATTTTCAATCCATGGAAATTGAACTTGGGAAAACTAGTTGTTCCCAATGTTTATGTTAATGTGGATCTTTTAAAACTATTAGCACAAACTATGACCCAAAAAGAGGGCAATTTGCAACCAGGATGAAAATCCTTGTTTCTTTATATCTAGAGAGGCAATCTCTTAAGTTTTTGACCTGCTTGGGGTTTATGATTATCCAATTGTCCTTGAGAATTTTGTTCAAATAATATCAAAGGTTAGATGCCACCTATGTAGGATGGAGATTTCCCTTTCACTTTCTTAATCTTGATGGACCATTGGAAACAAGGGAAGGTTTTGAATTTCATGTAAATTTGTTTAAAAATTGTTTCAAGTAGACATACTAATTGGTTGGTTAGGTTTAGGGTTGAACACTCCTAATTTAATGAGGATAGAATCTATGATCATTGCAACAGATATTCATTCCTTGAAAGACAAATAATTTGACTATGCCACATTTGTAGCAAGGCAATTTGAGACAGGGCTTACAGCTATCCAGAAAGATTCATCCCAAATCCACTTCCCACATTATTCCTTTCTGATGCATATGGTGCTGTTTTATGGCCAAGAATTGGGTCTTTTGCCCGAGGAGATGAGGATAAGGCAATGTGATAATGACAACAAGCCTCTTCCAATCCAATTATGGACTTCAATATGGGACTGCATATTTGTTAGATCTAGTTACATTCATTTTGAAGAATGATTTGTAAAAAAATTATACAAGTTTTATGATCACCTTTGAAATTTTTCACTCTCAGAAGATGTTAAAAAATTCCTAAGGTCTGCAGACTTTGGAGGGCCTAAAACCTGTAAGCACAATTGGGGTGATTGGTATTGCTTTTTTGATGTGACCATGATCAGAGTATATGGCTTTGAAGGATATCCATTATTATTGCCCAAGATAGTGGCTAATAGAATAGCCTATTTAGCGATCATAAGGAAAATGGGTGATTTGAATCATATGCATTTTAGTTCGCATGACAAGCAGGATTTTATGCCTGGAACGTTATGTGTTGGTGAATTCATTGTTAATGGGAGAGAAAGGTAAGAGCTCACATGGAGAAAACTGGTACATTATGATATGAAGTTGGGTGCTCCAAGAAAGAACTTTGATCTTGAAGGATATGTCAATTCGGCAAGGAAGAAATAGAAATTGGTGATTATGAGCATATCCCATATATGAGGGATGACTTGATAAGAAACATGGATGAAAAGGAATCTGAATTGGCCATTGATAACCATAATAGGGAGATGGAGTAAAAGGCAAGGGAGAAGTAGACTATCGATGTGTCATCCTCTGATGATGAAGTCATTAGAAGGGGATGAGGTTCCATTTAACCAGTTCTCCAAAATGTTGATTGAAGAGAAAGTGTCACCTATTACGGATCTTGATGAGGAAGTTCCAATAGAAGAATATCCAAGACAATTGGCTTGTGAGGATTTTATATTTGATGATAATTTTATAAAGTCTCCTGAATTCATGTCCTTTTTGTATAAAGTAAAATGAAAAGCAGTTAGAGAAAGTGTTGGAGAGGTGGACAACTTTAATGAAAAATAGTTATCAGCTACTTTGGAAAATAAAGTAGAATAGGAAATGGGCCGAATGACTCATGAAAGAGGGAGAAAACTACTTGAAGCTAAAGGTTTCCTGATCTTTCCTGGGTGAAATATGAATTCAACTTTGGTATTTGATATCTTTCTTCATAATATTGATGCAAAACATAAGTTATCTCCAGAAGGTGTGACCCAAGTATACATGGGGTCATTACACAACCCTAACAAACATTCTATGTTGATTTGGTCAATGTATCCTCCAAAAAAAAACCCATAGTAATTGATACACAAAAGGCCTTCGGACATATCATGACCTTGAAGGTTGGTGAAATATACCCAATAGTTAAAGCTAATTTAGGAGTGATTATTGCCAAATTGAATAAGGCCTAGACTCAATTGTTGTTGAGAGAAAACAAGTCTAGTAAACTTGAGAATATCAAGCTAAGTAAAGACTATTAATGCAAGGTGAGAGCTTGTATCCTCAAACTAAGGCTAGTAAATTAAGAGAAGAGAATTATCAACTCTAGGCCCAATTAAGAGAAGCCAAAAGTGGAGCCATGTCAATGCTTATCCAAAAGAGGTTTACTAACTTGATGACATGGATGGACAAATATTGGGATGTATACACTAAGAACCAAACCGTTATTGAGGAGGATGAAAGACTGGATGAATGAATACATGAGCGATTCAAAGAGTTACAAGGTGAGGATCAAGCAGAGCTTGATATAGTGCAAAATTGTGAAAGACTGATGAAGATCCACAAGAAGTATCTAGATGCACTGAAATCAGAGGGAGCCAATTTCCTCAATGACATATCAAACAACATCCCACCCCTACTTAATAAAGACGGAGAACAAAAGGAGAAGGTGGATTAGATTCGGAATGCCAACAGGTGCTTAGGGATGCACAGAAAGTTGCTAAAAATGAAGATTCTGATAAGGTGGATGAATACATAGAAAGCATGGTGTTGATGGAGTTAGAGGCTCAAGATGCAGTCCATAATTGTCATAATCTATATGATGAGAAATATTTGGAACATTTAACTAGTGTGTATTTATGCTTAACTAGATGATTAGTTCCTTTTAAGTGTTTAATTTATCTCCAAAATACCTTTTTTCAAAAGGGTGTGACCCTTTGATATGTTATAAAGTACTCAATGTAATATTTCCAAGGGGTAGAAGTTTTTTAGCAAGTTTTCTGAAGTTTAAGTTTCAAGCAGTTTGATGTTTCAAAAACAAGACTTTATTTCAAAGTAATACAAAGAAAATCAGTTTCCTTATTTGCAAATTGTGTTGTGGAATCTTTCATTTTCAAATCAGTTCTTTGTTATAATTATGTGTGGTTGATAATTACTACTCTAAGTCACCGTGTAAAGAAATTTTGTGCTATTACATAGTTAGAGCATCAAGATACATCTAAGAATCGTTTTGCCTAATGTGTCTTTTTTAATTGGTCTTTCATAAGGAGAGTTAAATTCATTTAAACTAAATATGAAGAACATCATAAAGTTATATAGCATTGGAGGTTGGGTAGTTGACAGATCCATCCAAGGGAGGGTTTAAAAATTGTCTTTCAAAGCTATACATAAAGTTTGCAAGTGAACGGCTCTATTGGCCAAAAGAAATAAGGTACTAGCCTAATTACATACAAATTTCGATCCAAATCACTTATCCAGACTTTTTCAGTTCCATTTTTATGTTAGTAGGAGATACAAGTAGAAGTTAGAAGGAAGGATAGTTTAGAAATCAGATAGTAGGAGTTGGATTTAAGAAAAAGATAATTAGTTAGAAAAGATAATCAAGAAGTAGGAGAAGTTAAAACAATCAGGATAGTAAGATAATTTATCCCAAAGACATATGCCACTTTGAGATTGATAGGGTCTGCCTAGCTTGCTCACACTTCACCTAGTTGGTGTTGCCCAACTCCACCAACCTCTCTAAGTCTAGCTATGCTCCAAGACCTCTAAGTCCTTCTCAATATCTTCTATGACTTTTTGTTTTCCAATCTCTAGGTGTTTGCAACAAGTGTTTGACTAGGAACCCTACCATTACAAAGTGCCATCCATATGCTCAATTTTGCTATCTTGACAACAACTTGTCAATTTCACCCTCATGCTATTGTGAGTCATTGCAGAGGTGTGGGGGTGGAATTTACCATGGAGTGAAATCATTTTGGTCCATTTGTGGTTTGGCATTCACTTTCTTCCTTACCAGTTTCACCAATTTTCCTAGAAATAGGGCTACAAGGAATGAGCCCCTATTAGGCCTCCAAAATCCGGTTTTCAAGGGTTTTGAGGGAATCAGTCCAAAAGACCCTACAATAAGTTTTTTTTTCTTCAAACACTCACCCAACCATAAGATATTTTGTTGGTTTTGGTCTTCCAACACGTCATACAATGCCCTAACCCAAAAATGAGGGTTTGGTAGGGTTTCTAGGCCTTTAACTAGCAGCGACTGATCAATTTAGTGAAATGGGAATCTAAAGGTCTTGTCAAGGTTTCTCCTTGTAGTGGAAACTCTTTATGGACCTCATGAAACTCTCCAAATTATTTGGCTAAGGTTTTGTGTTCACCTCTGCACTTTGCATTCAATTTTAACCCTGTCTTCTCTAGCTGGGTTGTTCCTGGACTCGCCTAGAACAAGGTGGTAGCCATGTTAATCTCCACTTCCATAACCTCTCCCTACATATTTACACTATACAATGGGTTTCCTTCCATTTACCAATAGGTCGTGATGGTAGCATGAAGGGATTTTATGGGGCAACCATTTTACATGAAATTGCTATTTATAAGCCAAAACTGGCTGATTGGAAACAAAACAAAGAAAGTAATAACATACACTAACTAAAAAGAATAAAATGAATCAAATGAAACTAGAAAACACCAAATAAATACAATCCAAAACTGGATCAATGGATTCAATCCATTTGTATTCACATTTTAAGCAAAATAAGCCAAAAACAGTGATAACAGTCCAAAAATGCGTAGTTTCAGATTGTCAATCATACAAAAACAAACTTCCAACCTTGGTAACAATGAAAGAGGAGGTTTAAATAGTATTCCCCATGTGTGGAGGCATTCTAGGGAATTGTGCTATCCCTAACTCCACCGCTAAGCTCTTTAGGACCAAAGTTGTCATGACAACTTTTACAACTTTTCACATTTTGTATTTCCAACCTAAGAAACCTATTTCAAGTCATTACTCATGACTTTCTAAAAATTCCTAAGACTATTCTAAACCTCTCTAATGCTCACACCAATTTATGCCACTTTTGACCAACAAGAAGGCCATTTCAACTACTCAACTACTACCTATTCACAAAGTGCAAACCTAGGAAGAAAACGAACTTAACGAGGCCTACACTTGACTCAAAACAAACATCACACACACACCTTGGACCCTCCTGGAGTCCTTATTAGAAACCTAACTTGGATAAGGTTAGTACAAGCCAAATTTGTGTAGGGAATATGAGCCTAACTCCTAGGTGCTCCTACACTAGAGATAAACAATAGAGGTAGAAAGTACAATATACATATCTGCTATAAAAAGCACCAAGTAAGAAGATTAGTTGATGAGTAGGTATAGCCGTCTAGGTTCTGTAGATCTTGAAAGAGGGAGTTAGTAACCTAAAAAGGTTCACTCTATTATTTGGCCAAATCAATTGGAAGGTTCGAAGAAAGGATCAGGCATAACCTTATAACTTTTCCAATCTATTGATTTGAGAACCAATAGATTAGCGACTCTGCTGGGGAGACAAACAAAGAAAAAACTCTACTGTGGGAAAGAACTCAGGAGAAAATAATAACAAAATATTCCTCTTGAAGAGAGGTGGTGACTCTAATATAAGATGACACATTTTCATGTACGATAGAAGGTATCTAAGACAAGGACATCCCCTCATACAATTTGAGTTCAATAAAAAAAGAAATAAAACTAATCAACAGAAAAAACAACTCACTAAACAATCCAATGGGACCTAGAAATCTATTCCTAGATGAACAATACAATCAGTATAATGCTGAAAAGTATTTAAAATCCATCCTTCAATGCACAAAAGGATTTGTTTTCAGCTGACAAAGGAGGTGAAGACATGGATTTGACTGATGTAGATAAAGCATGAAAACAGAAGCATAAAGTTCATCCACAAGGAAAATTTAATACTCCTCTTGGTTTCTCTTCTAGAGCCTGTAGCTCATGTTCAAGAAATTCTAGAATGAATTTTATAAGTTCAACAAACCCAAATGGATTACTGGGGTGGTTTGAAGGACTAGTAAAATAAGTTATGGACATAGCTATGGAAATGAAAAATCAGAGAATGACACAGGAAGCCTTGGATGCTTGTACCAGGTTAGGCATAAAAATTGATGAAGATGAGTTGGTCCATGATTTACAAAGACATAACAGAGAGGGTGTAAGAGAAAATAAATCCCAAAGGCCCCCTCAAGGAGGACAATTTGTACTGGGGACAAACAGTGGAGGTCAGAACCTCAGAGCATATGCAAACCCTTTATATCAAATACATGACCAAAATCACGGACTAGGTAATTTTGCCCACAATCAAAATCCTCCTCAATATTATTTATATAACCAGCCCCGACCTGAACAACAATATAATGCATATAATCAATTTTATTAGCATTCCCATTTTCAACCACAATATAATCAAGCACCCCCTTTCATCTAACCCTATAACAATATAAACCAAGGCCAGTATTATGGAGATCAATTTCAAACAAACCTGGGATATAATGCTTTGGGTGGATTTGTGAACACTGATAAGTGAAAGAAGTTTGATTTCTTGGGAATCATAGGTTACCCACACCCTATCTCAAATGATCTAAGAACTATTATTCCAAAATTCATAGAGAGTGGTACTATAATAGAAGAAGGGCATTGTAATGCATTTGATATCATGATATAAGACTTTGGATTTCCACTTGAAGACATCAAGATGAGATTGTTTACGCAGTCTCTAACTAAGGATGCAAGGGATTGGTTTAGATCATTACCAGATGCTTTGATCAGTAGCCTGGCAAAATTCAAAAGACTCTTTTTGGAGTATTATGGAGATCAAAATAACTCTTAATTTACTCTACATGAAATTATGACCATACAAAAAGGGGCATAATGAATCAGTAATTGAATTTAATAAAAGGTTCAACAAGGTGCTAAACAAAGTTCCACGACATATGAAGCCGGTGAATGAAGTAAGCATCGTCCATTATATGAATGTATTTAATAGCAAGACTAACTATGAGATTAGATCAAAGAACCCATCTACCCTACAAGAGGCTCCAAATATTGCAATCACCATAGAGAATAATAGAGAAGTTGCTAGTAGAATTGGGAAAAGGGATGACACAAGGTTGTATTATCCAAAAGATCCTAAATAGAACAAGGAGGAAGACAAGTTTGATAAGGTATTGAGTGCCTTGAAATACTTATCTATGAAAGTAGGTAAACCTAATAGACCATAGTTTTATAGACATGATGGACCAAAACTCCATGATATGCCTTCCAACACAAATTGGAAGGATGGAAAACCCAAGGTTCCAAAACAAAACTCTAATAAGAATTCACCTGATCCACTCAGTAAAGGAAATTACATGACAAAGGACAATATTTGATGTAATGCATGTAATCTACCACATTCTTCACTACAATGTGTGGTGGCTCAAAGTTTGCAAAGGGAAGAAACAACATATGATCAATATGACCCTGGTCAATCAATAAATACAATATCACTTCAGCCTTTTAATGGGGTAAATGATTATGACTTATCCAAGGATGATTATGAATGTAATATAAATGATTGAAGGTATAATAATCAATGCTAAATGCAACAAGTGTTTTCAGATCATGAAGAAGAGGAAGTCCCAAGGTTAAGAAAGCCTACCAAAGAAGAATGAGAGGTGTTGACCATTGCAGCTGTGGCTCAAGCGAGGATCAATTATAATCTGAGAAAAAAAATTCGTAAATCCAGATCAGGGGAAACCTGTGGGGTTATTCATACAAGAATGCAACATGAAAACCAAATCATCAGCCACAACAATGGCCAAGCCACAAGATGGAAATATGGCCAAAACAAAAGAAATCGACACTAAAATAGTCAAGGCATTTAAGAATGAACACATTGAGAAGACTAAGCCAAACACTTCATCTTTCGACATTACTAATGCATTATCAAGAATAAAAGTTTTAGTTCCTCTGTTGGAGATTATGAAATTCCCTGAATACAGAGAAAAACCATGAAGATGACATATGTTGTCCCCAGATATTCGTATAAAGAACAAAACTACCAAAGTCAAACAAAGAAGCAAGAAGAGGAAGTTACACCTGTGGTATACTTGGGAACCACAATAACAAAAGATCCTTCACAAATAGACCCGTTCTATATTACATTGATGATTAACAATAAATTGGTAAGAAATTGCATGCTAGATTCATGAGCTGCCATGAATATTATGCCTTTTAAAGTAATGAAAGAACTGAGGATGTGGGTGGATACTACCTATGTAAGTTCTTATGCCATGGACAATAGGTCTATCCTAGTGGTGGGGCTCATGAAGGACATAGAATTCAAAATTGTTACCTGCCCTGACGCTTCATACAAAATAGATATAACAGTGGTGGATGTTCCCCCTAACTATGGGATGTTATTGTTTAGACAATAGTCAGGCCTGGTGGGAGGTCATGTTCAATTATACCTATCATATGCTACTATACCAATGAATGGGGAGTAAAAGTAGAGAGGGAACCAAAATCATCTTACATTATTGAAGACATAGACCCTAACTAAATAACATGTTTCTGTCATTCAGATATGAAAAATTTTATTGTCTAATTGAGAAATCCTAAGATAAAAAATACAGACCCCATTAGCTTTAGTGCCCATGAAAGCATGAATCAGATATGGTGGATGTATTTTGATGGGGCTTGCACCAAAGAGGGAAATGGAGCAGGAGTTGTCTTTATTTTACCAAAAGGAAAAACATTTAAATATTCATTCCTTCTATCATTTGATTGCACTAACAATACAATAGAATGTGAGGCTCTTTTGTTAGAATTAAATTTGGCATCCAAGTATGGGATAAATCTCCTTAGTATTTATGGAGATTAATATTTGATCATCTCACAAGTCAGATCCAAGTATACCACTAATAACACTAGACTAAAGAGATATAGAAATGAAGTTTCAGATACTATTGAATGTTTTGATGCCTTTTCAATAGAGTGGGTTGATAGATCCCAAAACATCATGGTGTATTTTCTAGCTAATATAGCCATCAAACAAGATGATATAACATGTTATGGTATATCCAAGGTGGAAGCTAAAACTAGACCTTTTGTCCCGGATAACATATACAATTGGCAAGTTTTTGAAAATGATGAGGATCTACTAAACTTCCTATGTTGTGTAGATAAATATGAATCCCAACAAATTTATTTCAATGCTTATGTGGAGGAGATTGGTGGGAAAGAAACTATATTTGGGAAAGAAGTAGTACAGAGCTGAAAACAAACAAGATCCCTAAAGGTCTTGTTGCCTTGGAGAGAATCTTTGACAAAGATGATAGGATAGAAACAAAGGCAGCACCGGTTAAAGATGATGATGTTGAGAAGATAAATATTGGAATAGAAAATTCTCCAAAAATTGTGCTCATTGGGAAAAGGCTCACACCAAAGATAAGGGAGGAATTGATAGCACTGCTAAGGAAATATAGGCATGTGTTTTCCTGGTCATACGATGATTTAAAAGAATATAGGGAAGACTTATTTCAGCACAAGATCCCACTAGAGCCAGATGCAAAACCACTTAGATAGAAACAAAGACCCATAAATCCTACCTTGTTGCCTAAAATGCATGAAGAGATAGTAAAAATGAAGGAAGTGGGGATAATCAAGGCAATTAGATACTCAACATGGGTTTCAAATCTTGTGCCAGTACGAAAGAAGAATGGTGGCATTAGACTATGTGTTGACTTTAGGAATCTAAACATATCCTCCTTAAAGGGTAATTACCCACTACCAAACATGGATGCTCTATTGCAAAAGGTAACAAGATGTGAGCTATTGTCAATGATGGATGGCTTTTCTAGTTATAACCAAGTAAACATCAGAGAATTAGAACAATTTAAAATTGCATTTACCACCTTGTAGGGGACATATGTGTACACTAGAATGCCTTTTGGTTTGACAAATGTAGGTGCTACTTTTCAAAGAGCTATGGATGTAGCATTTGAATAATTGATCAATGTGATCATTATAGTATATCAGGATGTATTGATTGCATACTCAAAGAAAGTTGAAGTTCATTGTAGTCACCTTGAAAAGATATTCATAAAAGCTCTAGAATATGGTATCTCTTTAAACCCCAAGAAGTGATATTTTGGTGTCACAGAAGGGAAACTATTGGGACATATAGTTTCAAAAGAAAGAGTAAAAATTGACCCAGAGAGAGTTGTTGCCATAGATAGAATTCCCATTCCTAGAATAGTCAAAGCCATACAGTCATTTTTTGGACAGATAAACTTTGTGAGGAGATTTACATCTAATTTTGTAGAGATTATGAAACCTATATCTAAGATTTTGAAGAAGGGTGCAAAATTGCATTGGATCAGTGAAGCTAAGGATGCATTTGTGGGTATTAAGAAGGAAATTAAGGAATCTCTTGTGCAAAAGTCTCTTGATTTCTCCAAGCTATTCCAAATATTCTCTTTTGCCTCTTATCACAACATTGTTGCTTTTATGTTGCAGAACAATGATGAAGGTCATGAGAAACTTATTGTTGGCATTACAATAAGTTTGTTGGTATGATGATATTGAGAAGGTTGTTGGAGATGATGATATAATTGATAAAGGATGATTACTATCTTAATAATATTATTTTGTCATTGATGTCAAGCAATTGATTTTCTGATTCAGTATGATGTTGCCATATCTTAAAGAGTATGTTTTGATGAGTATAAAGATGTCGGTAAGTGACACAGAAAGAATGTGAAAATGAAGGGGAATAATAAGTTATTCAATGGGCAACTTTTATCGAGTTAGACAGTGATGAGATTATGATATTTTGATTGTTTTGATATCCTATATATGTGTATTTGAAGACTGAATAAGAAGGAGAAAAGATTTCATGCAACAGAATGAGTAAAGGTTTGATATTGTTCTAATTTACCGAGCAAGGAGCTAGTCAGTAAACACTAAGGTTATCAGTGTGGGTTAAAGAAGAAAGAAGTTACCAAGTAAAGTTCAGTATTTACTGAGTATCAACCGAGCAGTAACAGAATGCATTGGATGAATAAATACATTATTAAATGAAGGATGCCAATGAGCTGGAGATTTATAGAAGATTGGAATGTCGTGCAAGAAGTTTGTTAAGGATCAACGGCAATGAAAATTCAAGAGTTGGATCTACATCACAGATTGAATGGTCATAACTAAGCACAAGTACTAAGGAAGGAATACAAGTTTCAAGGCAAGATAAAATGTTTTTCAGTTCGAAGGATTCAATGAACCTAGTCAAGTTTGAAGATCTGATGGCTAAGATTAATAATAGGAAATGTGATTAAGGAGATTAAGCGGTTAGGAATTGCTTATAAATAAAGAAAAGTTGGTGAACAAAGGATGTGGGCAAATAGAAGAGGAGTGATACTGCAGAGGTGATTACCGAGTACAGAAGATTGAAGATCTGATTGAAGAATAGATTGAGAAGCCTCGCAAGGAGGAAGATAAGTCTTTTGACAAGATTATTTTGAGCACATAGAGTCTGCTTTAACATTTCAGATGTGAAGTTGCAGATATATTTTATTACTATTATTCATTTTTGTAAGTGACGGGAAATCTCTTAATCGAGTGGACCTAACAGTCTTATTTGTAAATCCTCTAGCAAGGTAACATTCTGAATGAGTGTTTGAAATCCTTTGACAAGGTCACTTCTAACAAAGTGCAAGATTCTGATAAATCTGAGGGAAATCCCTTGTCCGGGTCACATCTAGCAATGTGTTTATGTAATCTTTAACAGGATTGGCTTTTAACTGAGCATACTCTAGAAGAGTATATTTTATTTGTGGGTCTAAAATCCCAAAGTGGTTTTTCCCTATTTGGGTTTCCATGTTAAATCTAGTGTTAAATATGTTTTGTTGTTTCAAGTTTATCAGTTTATGAGTTTGAATGATTTACAGTCATAGTTGTATATCAAGTAAGTTCTACCAAGGTTGAATTTGATGAATATTATGGATTGTGAGTTTATCTGATTCACCCCCCCTCTCATCTAACTAACACTTATTGCATTCTTTAGCAAAGCCTTGCAGGAAGTTGAATTGAAGTATGATATCAATGAAAAAAAAGCCTATGCATTAGTTAAAGTAGTAAAAACTTTCAAATCATATCTAGTAGGGGCGAAAGTGGTGGCATATGTCCCTAATGCAGCAGTTAAGGACATATTCAAACAATCAGAGGTGACTAGCAGGAGATGTAGATGGATAAATCAAGTACAAGAATTCAATATAAACATACAAATAACATAACTAGTAAGAGGACAAGGGTTAGCTAAATTGATGGCTGAGTCCAACATTGAGGTGACCCAAATTAATAATGTTAACCTAGAAGATGTTGTTATAAGTATAGAGACAGTTCCTTGGTACTCAAATATAGTTTATTATTTGAAACACATGCAATGCCTTGATGGTTTAGATGAAAGTCAGAAAAGATCGCTCAAGTTACAAGTTGCTAAGTATGTCTTAATAAGAGGGGATTTGTATTGGAGAAACATAGATGGTGTGTTGTTATTTTTCTTAGACCAACATCAATCACAAGTGGTATTGAAAGATATGCACACTGGATTATGTGGGGGATATTTTTCAGCTAAAACTACCACCTACAAGATTTTGAAGGTTGGATATTATTGGCCTAGTGTTTTACATACGTAGGGAAATGTGAAGCATGTCAAAACATTTCAATGAAATTGAAATATCAAGGAACCTTACCATTAAGACTTATGCATGTTAAAGAGCCTTTTCAGCAATGGGGGATTTATTTCATAGGAGAGATTACTGACAAGTCAAGTGGAGGTCATAGATGGATCCTAGTTGCCACTGATTACTTTACTAAATGGGTAAAAGATATTCCTACTAAACAAGCAACCAACAAAGTGGTAATCAAATTTTTGATAGAAAATATATTGACTAGGTTTGGGGTATGTGTTTTAGATCTGTTTAATTCTATAAGTTCTGTGAGGAAAATGGCATTACAGTATCTTATGCTTCACCATACCATCCCCAAGGAAATGGTCAAGCCGAATCAAGAAATAAGAATTTTTTGAAAATCATAAGAAGGATGCTTGATAACAACAAAAGGGCTTGGGATTCCAAATTGAACTTATCTCTCTGGGTAGATAGAATTACCACTAAAAACTCCATAGGAAAATCCCCATTTGAGTTGGTATATGGGAAATGTGCTATACTTCCATTGGAAAATTTATTACCGATCTACAAGTTTGTGAATGAGGAAGACCTTTTTGGATCGAATGGAGGAGATGTTTATACAGTTGGAAGAATTATATGAATTGAGGTGAGAAGTACAAAAGCAAAATCTTAAAGCCCAAGCAAAGATGAAACTTCTTCATGATATAAAGTTCCATGAAGGAGAATGGGTTCTTATGTGGAATACTAGACATCAGGACAAAGGAAAACATGGAAAATTTGAAGCACTGTGAGTTGGACCATATATTGTCACGAGAAAAGGAGGTGGAGATCCATATTTATTACAAAACACATTAGGAGAGCGACAAGAATCGCCAATGCATGGACAATTATTGAAGCACTTCTTTTCTTAGGAAAATGAGTTCTTATCCATGCATAATAGATTAGGATTCATTTCACCATTTCATTTGTACGTATCCCATCCCCACCATCAAAAGAATATATGTAACATATTACTTGGTCTAATTTTCCCAGAGATTGACCTAGATTCTTGCAAGTATTCTATTGAATACCTCATCCTTAGACAGAGTCACTGTTGAAACACCAAAATTTCATAAAAATACTTAGTAACCCTAGCATGTCAATCATCACCAAGCTTTTGTATTTAAGATGATCAAAGGTTGAAGGTATAGAAGTTTTCTTTTACCTAGTATAAATCCTGCATACTACCCCCATTATGCCCTAAATCCAATGTGAGTAATCCCTAGTAGACCCAAGAAAGATCAATAAAATAACCTTCACCAATTAATATTTCATGTATATATCAGAATAGCTATTCTGATCTGATAAATAAATGTTAGACACCAATATCAGGATAGTATTACCAAACATGAGGTCTTGACTACCCATCAAAATGACTAATAAAGGCGGAACAACAATTATTTATGTTCCCTATGGAAAAAACTATCCCGATATCATTACTTTGGTGTAACTATAGCGAATAGGGAATATGGATGTCTATTGGGGTAACCACCAAAGGCGGAGTAGCAGTATTTTATAGTGCCGATAGAGTAAGTTATCCGACAAAAGAAAATATAAAAGAATATATTATGCAAGCCCATTGAAATAACTTATGAAGTCAAAATAGCACATCAACAAGGTTCAAATCATGAAAACTCTCCTGATGATAAATAGATAGAATAATATCGAGAGAACTAACGCAATAATGAACTTATGACTAAGAAATCAATATCAAGGAAACCTATGGCGATAAAAGGAAAATGGAGAAGGAATCCCTATCGGTATAACCCATGAGATCGGGATAATGAATCACCTATAATCCGATAGAATGACTTATCCTAAAAATAATTATATGGATGGCCATCTAAACAGTTACTCTGATGGCATGCTTTTGGTTGGAACACCTCTATCGGGACAACTCACAATGAATTCAAAGGTAGAAGCTTTCATTGGGATGACTTGTGAAGTCGGGAAGATAGTTTTTAGATATGTCGATAATGAAAGTAACATGGATAGGCATCATCCAGGATGTGTTCGGCATAGGTAACCTAAAAATCAAAATCAAACTGGTGGTTACTTATCGGTATAACCCAATGCCGAAATGATGTGAAAGAAAGACAATTATACAAAGTGCCATATTTATCTGCAACAACTAAATTGTCAGAAAGGTACCAAATTTAGAAACATCAACAGAAAGAGTTAAGCTGATGTCACGCGTCATCAAAGCAATTCAAATTTTGAAAAGACTGCCCCATTGATTTATAGACTGGAACATTTATTGTTGCATGAATGACAGTCTAAGAAACACAATACAAGAGATTTTTGCATTAGAATTACAGACACATAGAGATGACATTGGAGGGGAAAAAAAGGATAGTAAGATCAACAAGTAAGTATCCTGAGAAATTCCCCTGTGATTTCCTCAAGAGATTGACTGAATTGCCTATGAAATGGAGAGTTATAGTAGTTCTAGGAAGAGGCAAATGAGAGAAATAAGCAAGAGAAAAGGGAAAAAACAAAAAAATGAGGAAGCAAGTGTAGAGACCTAGGTAGAAGAGAGAAAAATTAATCAGGATTTGTTAGAACAATTACCTGGTTCCACCCCTAAACCTAAGAGGTCTACAGATTGGAAGTTGGAAGACAACTATGGCAATGTAGGAGATTTGTACACAACCATCAAAGGCTATGAGTTATTTATGTTCCACTACCATAGGCGTGAAAAGCCTGGGCCAATTTGTAACTCTTGGAAATTGAACTTGGGAAAACTAGTTGGTCCCAATGTTGGCTATTTGGTGGAATTGATTATGTGTTGCATTCATGTTTTATCATTTATGTCAACACTAGCTATTTGGATGCTTTACCGGCATCCTTCTGGTCTTGGTAGGTTAAGTAGTTTTTGGTTATCCTGGATCTGACATGATCTGGTTGACTCCGGTATAATATGGTGATGGAATTGGCTTGTTCATAATGCTTATACTCATATTTGATCAGTTGGTTTTGGTTTGGTGATTGGATGTTATCCTTCTTGCTATGGAGATTGGTTTCTAGTTCCGGTGAGGGTTTCACTGACAAAGCTTTTGGTAGAGATCTTTGATGCATTGCATAATTGGTGCTGGTGCAGCTTCTGATGGAGTTTCAGGATGTTGTTGGTGATCATGTTAGAGACTTGTCATTTGGAGATCATTACTGAAGCGTGTGGACCTATACTTGGTCCTGGTTGATCTAGGTTATGGACTAATATTTATGTAACGTGTGGATAGGACCTATTATTGTATTTTAGGGATATCTTATGTGTTGGATATTATTTGTTTTTGTCTAACTCTGACATGGTTCGTAATTATGTAATTGGTTTATTGTCTGGTGGATGACCTGATTGTTTATGGTTGAGGGTTTGTATAAATAAGAAGTAAGATCTCATTGTAGATCATTATGGTTATTATAAGAGGTCATGGTCAAGGAATGTAATATGCGAATAATGTAATATCATTCAGGTAGAGGATTTGGTTGATCATTGGAGATCTATGAATTGGGTTTCCAAGAGGATTTAATCCTCTGATATTGAACTTAACCAGAACTGTACTCAGGAATAGGAGATGCTATCTTTTGCAGTTCAACACTTCTCTGGATTGTAGTTTGGATTTGTATGTAGTCAGTGAGACTCCTTTTGTGATGAGTAGTGTGCTCTAGGTTGTTGGCCTTCCTGCAAGTGCAGGCCCCTTCATTGTAAATTCACATACTTACTGTAAAAGTATTATCTGACTGTGGGTAGGCTTCCCACCATGGATTTTCCCTTTACCAGGTTTTCCACATACAAATATTGGTGTTGTGTGGATGGCTTTTATTCTGTGATTATTGTTTATTCTTAATTGGATTAACTGCTATTCCAGTATTATTGTTTTAAATTTCTAATGCTTTCGGTAATCTATGACAACTGATTCACACCCCCCCTCTCAGTTTTCTTCCAGTTATCTGAACTATCTAACAATTGGTATCAGATCTTTGGTCCTCTCTATAGAAAGCTTAACTGCTTGAGGAAGATCCTATGACGACTAATAGTTCAAGTTCATCCAGTTCTTTTGGAGCTATCTTTTTAAGGGATATATTAAGGGTTGAAGGAACAAATTATACAATATGGAAGATTCAGATGGAGACTCATCTGAGATTTGTTGGAAAGGAGATTTGGGAGATCACACAAAATGGTGTCATACCCTACAATCTGGGATCTGGCAATCCTCCTCCAGAAAACCTGGACAAGGAGCTTGAGAATTATTGTAGAGTAAGAGAAGCCCTCTTGTGTGCACTTTTTGATCAGCAAAAAATGGGATTAACAGACAAATCATCTGCAAAGGCTATATGGGATAAGTTGCAGACTCTTAATGAAGGTGACCCTACAGTGAAGATTGTTAAACTTGATGGTTATCAGGTGAGATATGAAAACTTGAAGATGGAAGAAGATGAAAGGATTACTATATTCATGGAAAGGGTAAATGAGATTATTATGGGAATTCAATGTTGTGGTGGAACTCTGAGTGAAGATGAAATTATTTCTAAAGTCCCCAGAGCCCTACCAATGGATTACAAAATGAAGGCTACTTCTATTAATGAATTGAGAACAATGGCTAATACATCTATCAATATAGGTACTTTATATGGGAAACTATCTGCTTTTGAGCTTGAGGAATTTGGACCTTCTAGAGCTTTGAAGACTGAACCTTCTTTTCATGCATCTACATCTACAACCGGTAAGCAATATTGGAGAGCTTTATATGCAAAAAATTATCAAATATGAAGAGAGAAGATGATGAGTTTGAGAAACTTGAAGCACTATTTACTAGAAGAGTATCGAAAGGACCGGTAGGAAGTAAGTATGAAGGAAAAGCACCTTTTAAATTTTTTGTATGTAATAAGATTGGTCATTTTGCATCTATATTTCCTAAAAGGAATTCAATATTTGAAGAAAGAGTTAAGAGAACATTTAAACCTATCCCTAGATATCAGAACAATTATAGATTCAAGAAAAATAGAGACAAATCATACTACATAGTGGATGAGGAAGGCATTATTGATTCAGATGATGAACTAGTAGAAGACTCTGCTAGTGGATCTGGCAATGGGAAAGAATGGGTATTCTTGGCTATCAAGGAAGATCCGGTACTGGAAGAGAATGTACCTGAGGAGAAGGCACTTGCTGCTAAAATTGAGGATAAGGATGAATGGGTAATTGGTAGTGGTTGTTCACATCATATGACTGGAGATAAATGAAAGTTTCTATCTTTACAAGAAATTTATGGTGGACTAGTTAGATTTGGAGATCACAAGGCATGTATGATTAAAGGAAAAGGAACTATATCATTGCATGGTAAGAACAATAATGACAATATTTATTATGTTGAAGGTTTGTAGCATAATATTTTGAGTGTAGGACAATTGGTAGATAAGGGATTTCAATTATAGGTCAAGGATGGAAAATGCAAAATCATTAACAGATCTGGTTTGGAGATTGCAACCGGTATGCAGACAAAGGTAACATATTTCATTTGAACTCCAGTGAGAAGACATGTTTGATTACACCGATTGATGAGAGTTGGTTATGCCATAAAATGCTATGTCATGTTAATCTTGATTGCATTGTAAATATCAGTTCAACTAAGGTTGTTAGAGATATACCTAAGACTATGAAGCCCTATAATCTAGTATGTAAAGAATGTCAAATGGGTAAACTGATCAGAACCTCTTTTAGGAGTATACAAGATAAATCAAATGATGTTCTTGATCTTATTCATACTGATTTGTGTGGCCTTTATAGAGTTAAAAGCTTTCATGGTGATAGATATTTCATGCTAATCATTGATGATTATTCTAGAATGATGTGGGTTACTTTTTTGAGAGAAAAATCTGAAGCATTTGAAACGTTTAAAATCTTTAAGGCTAAAGTAGAAACTGAGATAGGATTGAAGATTAAATGTTTGAGATTAGATCGTGGTGGAGAATTCACATCCGGTGAGTTTAATATCTTTTGTGACAAGCATGGTATTAAAAGATAATTTTCTGCTCCCCAAACACCTCAGCAGAATGGAGTTGTGGAAAGGACAAATAGAACTATCTTGGATGCTGCTAGAACAATGATGATGGAAGCTAATCTACCTTATATCTATTGGAGGGAAGCAGTTAGTACAACTATTTACACATTCAACAAAGTACATATCAAAGGAGAAACCAGTAAGACACCTTATGAACTATGGTTTGGCAATACACCTACAATCAAGTATTTCAGAATCTTTGGTAGTAAATGTTATATCAGGAGAGATGATACTATTGGGAAATTTGATCCTAGAAGTGATGAAGGCATATTTCTTAGTTATTCTAATGAAAGCAAAGCATATAGATGTTATAACAAGAGATTGCAGAGAATAGTGGAGAGTGATAATGTTAAAGTAGATGAGCTGAGCAAAAGTCAAATTAGAATTTATGAGAAGGAACTGGCAGTAGAAATGATTATATCTGAACTGGTAGCACCTTTACTGGAACAAAGAGTTGAACCAATTACTCCGGCAACATCAGAGAATTCTATAGTAATTGAAGAACATGGAAGAGGAACATAGAGTTAGAAGACTCCTAGGTATGTGAGATTGTATCATTCTAAAGATAAAATCATTGGGGATAAGAGAAATGGAGTGATGACAAGAAGAAGACTGGCAACTAATGAGGTATGTTTAATTTCACAAGTTGAACCAGTATCAGTAATTGAAGCATGTAAAGATTAATTTTGGTTAAAATCTATGGAAGAAGAATTAGATCAAATTGAGAAAAATAACACATGTACTTTGGTTCCCCGACCCAAAAATGAAAATGTTATTGGAACTAAATGAGTTTTTAGGAATAAATTGAATGAGGATGGTAAAGTTATAATGAATAAGGCTAGATTGGTTTGTAAAGGATATTCTCAGAAGGAAGGAATTGATTATGGAGAAACTTTTGCACCGGTAGCTAGGATTGAAGCTATAAGATTATTTCTTGCCTATGCTGCATATAAAAACTACAAGGTTTATCAGATGGATGTTAAATGTGCATTCTAGAATGAGGATCTTGATGAGGAAGTTTATATAGAGCAACCTGATGGTTTTTCACTATTAGATTATACTGATATGGTTTGCAGGTTAAGGAAAGCTTTAAATGGATTGAAACAAGCACCTAGAGCTTGGTATGCAAGGTTGGATAAATATATTTTGAAGCTTGGTTTTACTAAGGGCAGTGCTGTCAGTAATTTATATTATAAAATCACTGATGATGACATACTGATTGTTGAAGTATTTGTTGATGACATTATTTTTGGAGGTGAAGATAAATTATGCATAGAATTTTCTAAGAACATGGAGAAAGAATTTGAGATGTCTATGATTGGTGAGATGAAATTTTTCTTAGGTTTGCAGATTACTTAGACTGACAAAGGTATTTTTATCTATCAAACTAAGTATGCTAAGGAATTGTTGAAGAAATTTGGTATAGGAAATTCTAAACTGGTAAGTACACTTATGGTTACAAGTGAGAAATGGACAAGGAAATATGTTTCTGCACTGATAAATCCTACAAGATACAAATCTATGATTGGAGGTCTACTTTATTTGACTCAGACTAGGCCTGCCATTATGAATGTTGTTTGTATTGTTTCAAGATTTCAGAGTGATCCTAGAGAAAATCATGAGATGGCAGTGAAAAGGATTTTTAGATACTTGCAAGGTACATCATAATATGGTTTATGGTATCCTAAGGATGATAACTTTACTTTATGTGCATATATAGATGCTGATTGGGCTGGAGATGTTCATGAATGGAAAAGTACTTCCGGTGGAGCTTTCTTTCTTATAAATAAGTTGGTTTCATGGATCAACAAGAAACAATCATGTACTTCTTTATGTACTATTGAAGCTGAGTATGTTGTTGTTGCTACTAATTGTACACAAGTTTTATGGATGAAGCAAATGTTGAAGGATATAAAGGTGGATTGTGATGCACCGGTAGTTATTGTTGGCTTGATGATAATTGTAATGTATTCATCACTAATTATCATTGATGAAACAATCTCACACACATATATGATTACATTGACTACCGGTATAACTTCAATGAGTTTTTACTACTAACCGAAATGTTCAAGGTCTATCTCTAACCGGTAATTTGTGTCAATCGGTATGTGCCTAAGAGATAACCTGTGGTAACACTAAGTCAACATCAGAGTGAAGATGAAGTTGAAAGTGAAGATAAAGTGGACGATTCCTGGACAACAATTCACCAGTTTTATTCCAACTGGTATTGACTACTCTAACTGGTATCTGATTTTGTGATGCGTTACCAACACCATTTGTTTGGCGGTCATTTTTGTGATGAGTTATGTTTAAATGTCTAGATACATTGCACCTAGGAAATTGTGTTCCTATGGCCGACATAAGGTCTGAATGCCTATTTAAAGACATCTTAGTGAAGCATTTCATGCGAGATGAAAAAGAGAGAACAAATATAGTAGAGGTGATCTATGCGAATACTTTTGTTGAAGAGCGATAAGTGTTTAGATGGAGAGCAGTGTTGAATGTACTTAGAATGATCTTATCAAGAAAGTTTGTGCTACTCAGAACAGATCAAATCTTTCTTGTTGTTTTATAATCATACAGAACTAAATCCCCTAACTGGGTAATCTCTAACAAGCTTCATTGTACAAATCCTCTAACAAGGTCATCCATTAGTTTGGATTCTAAAATCCTCCAACAAGGTTACTCTTAACAGGGTATAAGCTTCTAATCAAGCTTGGGATCTCTAACAAGATTTGCTCCTAGCATAGCTCTTTGTAAGACCTTAACCGGTCAGTTTTCTATTATTGCAGATAGTTAACTTGTGAGTTCCATCTCATCGTGGTTTTTACCTATTTGGGTTTTCCACATACAAACACTTGTGTTATGGTGGATGTTCTACTTTATGTGGATGTTGTTATTTCATTTTGGATAGCATGTATTTTTTTAACTGCTTGGTTAAGTTCATCTACCGGTTAGTGTTTAAATTAGTGTGTGTTTTGGTGTCACTGATTCACCCCCCCTCTCAGTTCTTTTCAAGTCCATCAGTTATTCACTATGATAACTCTACTGCTATTTATATATCAAATAATTTGGTATTTCACTCTAAGACAAAGCACATATCTATCAAGTATAACTTTTTGAAGGAGAAGGTGAAACAAAATGAAGTTAAACTAGTTTATGTGAACACTAAAGAACAGATTGCAGATATTTTCACTAAACCCTTATCCAAGGAATCATTTGAGTACCTGAGAGATAGATTGGGGGTTTCTGCCCCTCCGACAGAGACTTGATTGATGCGATTTGGAATTAGTTTGGTATGCATTATCAGAGATACTATTCATTCTGACACTGATGTGGGATGCTACTACTCAGGGGGAGTAGTCAACTTTGAGATTTAGAGGCTTATGTTTTTGCTTTGATATTTTTGTTAGATTTCTAGCATTGATGTCAAAGGGAGAGAGTTAGTGATGTGAAAAATAAATTCAGAATTTTATAGAGATATTATTCAAAGGGAGAGAGACATTTATATTTAGAGCTACATGCAGGAGATTGTTGGTTGTCTTCCACATGGGGAGACTTGTTTGGCATTTCTCGGTACTTAGATGTTTTTCACATCTAGTTTTGCCATCAATTCCAAAGCAGGATATTGTTGGCCATTTGGTGGAATTGATTATGTGTTGCATTGATGTTTTGTCATTGATGTCAACACTAGCTATTTGGATGCTTTATCGACACCATTCTGATCCTGGTAGGTTGAGTAATTTTTGGTTAACTTGGATCCGGCATGATCTAGTTGACTCCAGTATAATCTAGTGATGGAATTGGCTTGTTCATAATGCTTATACTCATATTTGGTCAGTTGGTTTTGGTTTGGTGATTGGATGCTATCCTGCTTGCTATCGAGATTGGTTTCTGGTTCCGATGAGGGTTTCACTGATAAAGCTTTTGGTAGAGATCTTTGATGCATTGCATAATTGGTGTTGGTGTAGCTTCTGATGGAGTTTTAGGATGTTGCTGGTGATCATGTTTGAGACTTGGCATTTGGAGATCATTACTGAAGCATGTTGACCTATACTTGGTCCCAGTTGATCTAGGTTATGGACCGACATTTATGTAATGTGTGGATAGGACCTATTATTGTATTTTTGGGATGTCTTATGTGTTGGATATTATGTGTTTTGGTCTAAGGCCGACATGGTTTGTAATTATGTAATTGTTTTAATGTTTGGTGGTCAACCTGATTGTTTATGGTCGAGGGTTTGTATAAATAAGATGTAAGATCTCATTGTAGATGATCATGGTTATTGTAAGAGGTCATGGTCAAGGAATGTAATATGCAAATAATGTAATATCATTTAGGTAGAGGAGTTGGTCGATCATTGGAGATCGAATTGGGTTTGCAAGAGGATTTAGTCCTTCAATATTGAGCTTAACCAGAACTATACTCAAGCATAGGAGATGTTATCTTTTGCAGTTCAACACTTCTCTCGATTGTAGTCTAGATTTGTATGTAGTTAGTGAGACTCCTTTTGTCATGAGCAGTGTTCTCTAGGTTGTTGGCCTTCCTGCAAGTGTAGGCCCCTTCATTGTAAATTCACATACTTACTCTAGAAGTATTATCTGACTGTGGGTAGAATTCCCACCATGGTTTTTCCCTTTATCGAGTTTTCTACTAACAAATCTTGGATGGATTTTATTCTGTGATTATTGTTTATGCTTAATTGGATAAACTGCTATTTTGGTATTGTTGTTTTAAATTGCTAATGCTTTCAGTAATCTGTGACAACTGATTCACCCCCCCCCCCCTCTTAGTTGTCTTCCTGTTATGTGAACTATCTCACATCTAATATTTATGTTAATGTGGATCTTCTAAAATTGTTAGCACAAAACTATGATCCCAAAAAGAGGGCAATTTGCAATCGGTATGGAAAGCCCCATTTCTTTATATCTAGAGAGGCAATCTTAGAAGTTTTTGACTTGCTTAGAGTTTATGATTATCCCATTATCCTTGAGAATTTTTTCTAAGAATATCAAAGGTTAGATACCACCTATGTAGGATGGAGATTGCCCTTTCACTTGCTTAATCTTGATGCACCATTGGAAATAGGGGAAGGTTTTGCATTTCATGTAAATTTGTTCAAAAATTATTTGAAGTATACATACTACTTAGCTGGTCAGGTTTTAGGGTTGAACACTCCATATTTCATGAAAATAGAATCTATGATCATTGCAGAAAATATTCAGTCCCTAAAAGCCATAAAATTTGACTATGCCAAATTTTTAGCAAGGCAACTTGAGATGGGGCTTACAACTATATAGAAAGATTCATCCCAAATCCACTTCCCATATTATTCCTTGCTGATGCATATGGTGTTGTTTTATGGCCAAGAATTGGGCCTTTGGATCGAGGAGATGAGGATAAGGCAATGTGATAATGACAACAAGCCTCTACCAATCCAATTATGGATTTCAATATGGGACTGTAAATTTTTTAGATCTAGTTACATTCATTTTGAATAATACTTTGTAAAAAAATTATATAAGATTTATGATCACCCTTGCAAATTTGCACTCTCAAAAGATGTTAAAAAATTCCTAAGGCCTGCAGACTTTGGAGGGCCTGAAACCTTTAAGCACAATTGGGGTGATTGGTATTGCTTTTCTGATGTGACCATGATTAGAGTCTATGGCTTTTAAGGATCTCCATTATTGTTTCTCAAGATAGTGCCTGACAAAATAGCCTATTTAGAGATCATAAGGAAAATGGGCGATTCGAATCATATGCATTTAAGTTTGCATGACAAGTGGGCCTTTATGCCTCGAACCTTATGTGTTGGTGAATTCATTGTTAATGGGAGAGAAGGGAAAGAGCTCACATGGAGCAAACTGGTCCATTATGATATGAAGTTGGGTTCTCCAAGGAAGAAATTTTATCCTAAAGGATATATCCATTCATCAAAGAAGAAACATAAACTTGGTGATTATGAGCATATCCCATATATGAGGGATGACTTGATAAGAAACATGGATGAAAAGGAAGCTGATTGGCCATTGGTAACCATAATAGGGAGATGGAGCAAAAGGCAAGGGAGAAGCATACTATCGATGTGTCATCCTCAGATGATGAAGAGTCATCAGAAGGGGATGAGGTTTCTTTTGAGTAGTTCTCCAAAATGTTGATTGAAGAGAAAGTGTCACCTATTAGGGATCCTGACGAGGAAGTTCCAATAGAACAATATCCAAGACAATTTTTTTGTAAGGATTTTATATCTGATGGTAATTTTATAAAGTCTCCTAAATTCATGTCCTTTTTATATAAAATAAAAGGAAAATAAATTATAGAAAGTGTTGGAGAGGTGGACACCTCTAATGAAAAATAATTGTCAGCTATATTGGAAAATGAAGTAGAACAGGAAATGGGTTGAATGACTCTTGAAACAGGGAGAAAACTACTTGAAGATGCAGGTGTCCTGATCTTGCCTAGGTGGGATATGAATTCAGCTTTGGTATTTGATATATTTCTTCATAATATTGATGCGAAACATAAGTTATCTCCAGATTGTGTGACCCAATTATACATGGGGTCACTGTACAACTCTAACAAACATTCTATGTTGATTGGGTCATTGTATCCTCCAAACAAAAAACCCATAGTTATTGATACACTAAAGGCCTTTAGACATATCATGACCTTGAATATTGGTGAAATAAACCCCATAGTTACAGTTGATTTAGGGGTGAATATTGCCAAATTGAATAAGGCCTAGACTCAATTATTGTTGAGAGAAAACAAGTCTAGTAAACTTGAGAATATCAGGTTAAGTAAAGAAATTGATAATCTAAAGGACATGTTGAAACAAAAGGAGCCATAGAGATTTTTAATGCAAGGTGATAGCTCACAACCTCAAACTAAGGCTAGGAAATTAAGAGAAGAGAATTATCAGCTTTAGGACCAATTAAGAGAAGCCAAAAGTGGAACCATGTCAGTTCTTATCCAAAAGATGTTTACTAACTTGAGGACATGGATGGACAAATACTAAGATGTACACACTAAGAACCAAACTGTTATTGAGGAGCATGAAAGAGTGGATGAAAGACTGCATGAGTGATTCAAAGAGTTACAAGGTGAGGATCAAGCAGATCCTGATATAGTGCAAAATTGTGAAAGATTGATGAAGACCCACAAGAAGTATCTAGAAGCACTGAAATCAGAGAGAGCCAATTTCCTCAATGACATATCAAACAACATCCCACCCCTACTTAATAAAGATGGAGAATGAAAGGAGAAGGTGGATTGGATTTGGGAATGCTCAGGGATGCATTGAAAGCTACTAAGAATGAAGATGTTGATAAGGTGGAAGAGTACATAGAGAGCATGGTGCTGATGCAGGTAGAGGCTTGAGATGCAATCCATGATTGTGTTACTCGATATGATGAGAAATTTTTGGCACATTTAACTAGTGTGCATTTATGCTTAACTAGATGATTATTTCCTTTTAAGAGTTTAGTTTATCTCCAAAAGGCCATTTTTAAAAAGGGTGTGACCCTTTGAAATGTTATAAAGTACTCGATGTAATCATTTTCAAGGGGTAGAAGTTTTTTAAAGTTTTTTGAAGTTTAAGTTTCAAGCAGTTTTATGTTTCAAAAACAAGACTATTTCAAAGTAATACAAAAAAATCAGTTTCCTAATTTGCAAATTGTGTTATGGAATCTTTCATTTTCAAATCAGTTCTCTATTATAATTATATGTGGTCGGTAATTACTACTCTAAGTCACCGTGTAAAGAAATTATGTGTTGTTACATAGTCAGAGCATCAAGATACATCTGAGAATCATTTTGCCTATTGTGTTTTTTTTAATTGGTCTTTCATAAGGAAAGTTAAATTCAATTAAACTAACTATGAAGAACATCATACAATTATATAGCATTGGAGGTTGGGTAGTTGACAGATCCATCCAAGGGAGGGTTTAAAAATTGTCTTTCAGAGTTATACATAAAGTTTGCAATTGAACAACTCTATTTCCTAGAAGAAATAAGGTACTCCTCTAGTTACATACAAATTTCGATCCAAATCACTTATCTAGACTTTTTCAGTTTCATTTTTATGTTAGTAGGAGATACAAGTAGAAATTAGAAGGAAGGATAGCTCATAAATTATGTAGTAGGAGTTGGATTTAAGAAAAAGATAATCAGTTAGAAAAGATAATTGAGAAGTAGGAGAAGTTCAAACAATCAGGATAGTAAAATAATTTATCCCAAAGACATATGCCACTTTGAGATAAACAACAGAGGTAGAAAGTATAATATATATATCTGCTATAAAAAGAACCAAGTAAGAAGATTAGTTGGTGATTTGGTACACCCGCCTATGTTCTATAGATCTTGCAGAGAGGGAGTTAGCAACCTAGAAAGGTTCACTCTATTAGTTGGCCAAATCAATTGGAAGGTTCGAAGATAGGAGAAGGAACAACCTTGGAACTTTTCCAATCTGTTGATTTGAGAACCAACACATCGGTGCAATTCACAGGAATATGTTGACAATAATGAAAACAACATATCCTAGCAGAAACAATGTCCAATAGTTCCATATGACATGATTGTTGATATGCCTCTGGGATTTTTATATCTTTGATTTCAACCTTGTGATGTGTCTTGGATTCATGGTCTATGTGGTTGGTTTTCAGTTATAGTTGCCTTGTGAGTTCCTTTGGTTGTTAAGTGTCAGCCTAGTTCTAGAGTGTGTGTGGGATCTTGTGTCATCTCCTAGCACAGGGGGATGGCTCTTTATTGGTTCCACATGGTCAAGTGGTTTGATTCCTTCTTCCATTGGGATGTTCTTCATTGCATGCTCTTATGCGTGGTTGTGGATTCCTTATCTTTTTTAGATGTGGATGGATTCTTGGAGTAGATTGATGTAATATGGTTCACATGGCATTTATATTGGTAATTTCATGAGATGGCTGTATTCTTAGATTGAGAACTATGTTCCTTGATGTAATTTTATATTGTATTCATGAGTAATGGGAAATGATGTAACTAGGATTTCAATCATGATTATTGCAATAAAATGTGTGGTTGTATTTATTGTTGATTCTATGTTGTATATTGGGATATTGATCATTTGTAAAAGTAAGAAATTGGATGCTTGGTTAATAAGGTTATGTCATGGGGTTGGTTTAAAAGGATAGAATGTATGTTCTTATTTAGAAAGAAGTTAATTTTAAGTGTACTCATCTTTGTCTATGACATATGTATATGATGATATATTGGGTTATATGAAGGAAAAAAAAATAGATGTGTTATAGATAATGTTAATAATAATTGATGATAATAGTTGCGTGGTTAAGAAAATGGGAATAGGAACATTTGGATTTTGTGCATTTAAAATGAACCTAGGATTATGAATAATTCGGATTGTATTCTATATGCATTAAGTCAATGTAAAAGAGCATCTTACTATGATATGAGATGGAATGACTATAAGATAAATGTAGATTAGATAAGATTTGGTTATGTTTATGATTTTGTTACTTAAGTAATGGCGTTGAGATACCTTGGGTAATTCAATAGATGAGATGTGGTTTATTTTTGCTTGTGTATTATGTTCTTATGATTATGTTAAGAGTTGTTATATACATGGTTAAAGGTGTTATAATAATCTTATGTGTTATCTGTATTATTCCTATGTGTTACATTAGTGTATTTAAAAAAATATATATATTTTGCATGTTAGTTAGTTATATTTCTCTAGGGTATTTTGGCAAGCATTACATATCTAGCTCCCAAGTTTGAAACAACCAAGGAGAGGCTTGAACCCAAAGCTTCTATGCAGGAGCTCAAATAAGGTCACTATGTTGTTGACACTGAGGGCGCTTTTTGACAAAGGAAAAGGAATCTTGTTCCATCATTTGCTAATAATACTCCATGTGGATTAACTTGTGAACCAGAGATTTACCTCTGAAATGCCCACCTATAGAGCCTAGATGGGCATCTTGAAGACTGAGGGGTATCTCGACTTTAGTAAAATGATGGAGAAGAAGACCATTGTATGACCTCCGATAAAGAACATTAAATAAGAGAATATATCAAGTAGCAATCTTTCAAATCTGGACATGTGTACTCTTACTAGCATCATCAAGAAAACTTCCACTCTTAAGATAGTTATAGATATGTGCAAACCAATCTTCCAAGTCTATATGAGCACATGGAAAACTCTCAAATTCAAGTTGATTAGATACAACAAGAGATAAAAGAACTTGTACCATGATATGATACTCATTCTAACCATAGTCTATTCCTACAAGGGAAGAAACACTTGCCATTGCATCTGCATGATGATTTTCTCTCCGAGATTCGCTATCGATAGTGTAAGTGGAAAAATATTTAAGTATGGTCATGTATAGATCCTTGTACTAAGATAATTTCAACTGCTTTCCACGATATGCTCTTGTTGTTGGATTTACAATAAGTTAAGAATCTTCATGAATATGAATATTCTTTGCTTCCATTGCAATCACAACACATAAGACAACAATAACGGTTTCATATTCAACAATGTTATTAGTGCAATAGAATTCTAAACAAAAAGAAAGAGGGATTGGTTTTCCTTCAGCTGAGATTAATACAACACATTCTCCCGAACCACTCTTACATATCGATCCATCAAAGTACATATCCCATATGGGCTCTTGACTAACTGTTAATAAATCCTCATCAGGGAAGAGGTCCAAAGTAGGAAATGATTTGAGAGAAGGGGCTTTAGCTAACTGGTTGGAAATATCCTGCCCTTTGATTGATTTTTGAGTCACAAATTTCAAGTTTAACTTAGAAAGAAACATTGCCCATTTATCTAGCCTACCTAAGAGGTCGGACTTTGAAAAGAGGTGTTTAAGAAGATCATTTTTAATGATCACTCATATTTCTGCATGAAGGATAAAATGTCTTAGATTTTGTGTTACAAAGACAAGAGCCAAACAATATTTTTCTATTGTAGAATATCGAGTTTGATATTCAATGAGAACATGGCTAATGTGATATACCACCCCTTCTCAACCATAATCATCATGTTGAGCTAACAAGACTCCTAGAGAATAAGCTGAGGCAAAGATATATAAAAGGAAGGGTCAATCTGACATTAAGAGAGTTAGATTAGAAAAATAATTCTTGATAGAATCGAAGGCTTTCTAACACTCTTCATTCCACTTTAATTGTACATCTTTCTTCAATAGTTGTGTGACTGGAAGGGTATGATCAATGAATTGAGCTATGAATCTATGAATGACTTGAATCTTCCCTTGCAATCTGTAAAGTTGAGAGTGATGGTATGATGAATCAATAAGGATCCGGTAAACTACTGAGAGGGGGGGTGTGAATAAGTAGATAGAAAACTAACATAAAATTTTCACCAAACAAAAACAACCTCTCAAGTCAAACTCAGAACTGACAAATTGCAATATCACTGTCAAGTAAACCGGTTGACTGTCATAACAAAATAATAGTAAAACAACTCTGAAACTCTCAAAACCTTTTAACCAAAACATCCAAATACTTTACAGACAGAAGTAAAAGCTCAAATTAATGTTGGTCATCATATCATAACTAAGTGGATTTATCTATTAAGCAAATTAACCATATCAAACATAACCACAAAAACATTCACCACTTGACACAATGATTTTGACGTGGAAACCCAAATGGGAAGAACCACGGTGGGGATTAATACCCACAAGTATTCTGAACTCTTTTGAAGTTTGCCCTGTTAGGAGCCAAGCCTGTTAAAGCTTTACAATAAGTCTTATTAAGAATAGATCCCATTAGGGACCACTTGGTTAAGGGATTGACTATAATGCCCTATTAGAAGCAATACCCTGTTAGTAGTAACCTTGGTAGAGGATTTAAAATCCAAGCTAATGGATCACCTGGTTAGAGGATTTAGATAACACTAAGCTTGTTAGAGCTTACCCGGTTAAGGGATTTGACTATTGTAATTGTTAGAGAACAACAGGGGTTTGCTGATCTATTTGAATAGCACTAAACTTACTTGTTCAGATCCTTTTCATGCTCCTATTACCTTTACACATACTACAGATACATCATCTGGTTCAGCAATCAATCACTCTTACATTCAACCAAAATTGCCAACACTACAACAAAACAACTCATCAATCTTATAAACAAAACAATAGGTCTGTAACACATCACAAACCTAATTATCTCATAGAGATTACAAACAAATTGGTTCAAGTATGACCATTGGATTACATAGTAATCACTTGCACATCATTCAAGACAACCTCGATCACTCCTTGATCATCGCTTCATCGAACATTGTAACTCATCACGTGATTTACATTACATGCAATGTGCTTGCTCATTCCCAAGACAAAAACCATTATCTCTATACACCAAAAACCATTTGGAACTCTTCTCATACAACATGCATATGTGGCATAATCATTACCACTCACCATTTGATCATAAACCAATACAACTGATTCACCAAACTTCATCAATTAGGGTTTAGCATATCAACAGGTAGGGTTTACTGGTTGATCTCATTACTTCTCTATAAATACCGGTTTCCTTCACAAGCTAACTTATTGTTTGCAAAACAACATTATTACAACATCATTACCAGTTATAATTGACATCAATGACAACATAGAAGTTCATCAATGCAATCTTCATGCAAATGCCAACAGAGAGATGTTCTTTGGTGGAGGCATGTTGACAATCGCATCAATTTTGTTTGTACCGATCATGATTCCTTGATGACAGACAATAAACCCTAAAAATTTTCTAGCGTAAATGCCAAAAACACACTTAAGAGCCAAAAACACACTTAAGAGGCACTAGTACATTTTGGTCAAGATTTCGATGGCCAATCATCGGATTTCTGACCACATTTCGTCGCACTACCGACAAAAATGGTCGTCGAAAACTTTGTGTCAGAAGTGCCGACTATCCTCGTGGTCGTCACAATTTTGACATCACCCCAACCTTTCCGACGGACACCATGCATGCTCAATCCACAAACAAATACCGTCACCATCTCGGGTTGTTGTCAGAATTTCGACACAAAATTATAAAATTCTGACAGAGAAGTGTCATCGGATGCACAACATCCTTGTCGGGCGTTTCATTAGTGGTTGTCAGAATTCTGACGACAAGAGATGATGTGGGTTGAATGGCTTTGTTGTCAGTGCATGAAAGCATTGAATGAGTTCTACTTTTAAAAATTACATGAAACATTTTTAATTTATTTGATTCAGTGTTATTTGCAAAAAATGATTATCAATGATGTTTCCTTTCTCCAAGAATTGTCTAGGACCTTTCCGTCAGATAATATGTAACATCGAATGACTAAATTTTTTCTTTACTATTGCTTATTTAATTTAAGTATTATCTTAGCGTGAATTAAAAATTTTATCTGTACGGAAGCAGAACATACAAGTTGAAGAGTCTCTTGCATGCAAATTTCCTAAAAGAAAGCAAGCACGCATTATCTTGAATGACATGGAAACAAGCTCATTAGATGCCTAGAAGAGAGCAATTGGAGAATGATTGAGGAAAGTGTTTAAGGGTAATAAATAGATAGAGAGTATGCAATACAAACAAACAATGTCTAGAGTGTCTGATGTGACGTCTCTCATTTATGTCCGTAGGGTCTAACTAGTTTTGGAGTTCCTGCGAAACCTATTGGGCCACGCTTGGAGGAAATCAATGTGTTCATGCAAGGAGCACCTTTTTTCTATTATGAGAATGATACTTTTGCACCTAGGGATATTTGGAAGTCAATATCCAAAAATTTATATAGTGTGGAACAAGAGTTGGCAGACTCGAAGTATAATTGTCAGCTTTCAGAAGACCAAGAGGTTATGTACACAATCTCCCAAGAGAAGAGAAACCACAAGAATTACCTCTCCCCCCCATGACTATTCAGGAAGCACTTACTCAAACAAAGGACTATTGGCCTCCATAGGATCAAAGAAAAAAATTAAAGCATAGACTCTAGACAATGTGGTGGTGTCCTCTGTGAAGAACTCTACACTATAATTGAAAATTCATGAGGGAAACTGCAAGATAGTGAAGAGAAATACAATCTTGAAAAGTGGGAAGAATGGATCTTGGTTTGGGTGGGGCCAAGTCAGGTGGCTCCTCTAGAGGTTGATGAGATAGAAATCATATTAGGATTTGAAAAAGATCACACTCGTGGAACTTCGTGTGCGAGTGATCGATTGCGGTGTTTGGGTAATGCATTCCAAATAGATACAGTTGCATGCCATCAAGACATTACCCATTTGGAATGCAACTGTATCTATTTGGAATGCATTACCCAAACACCGCAATTGATCACTCGCACATGAAGTTCCACGAGTGTGATCTTTTTCAAATCCTAATATGATTTCTATCTCATCAACCTCTAGAGGAGCCACCTGACTTGGCCCCACCCAAACCAAGATCCATTCTTCCCACTTTTCAAGATTGTATTTCTCTTCACTATCTTACAGTTTCCCTCATGAATTTTCAATTATAGTGTAGAGTTCTTCATGGAGGACACCACCACATCGTCTAGAGTCTATGTTTTAATTTTTTTCTTTGATCCCATGGAGGCCAATAGTCCTTTGTTTGAGGAAGTGCTTCCTGAATAGTCATGGGGGGGAGAGGTAATTTTTGAAATTGCTCTTCTATTGGGAGATTGTGTACATAACCTCTTGGTCTTCTGAAAGCTGACAATTATACTTCGAGTCCGCCAACTCTTGTTCCACACTATAGAAATTTTTGGATATTGGCTTCCAAATATCCCTAGGTGCAAAAGTATCATTCTCATAATAGAAAAAAAGGTGCTCCTTGCATGAACACAGTGATTTCCTCCAAGCATGGCCCAATAGGTTTCGCAGGAACTCCTAAACCAGTTAGACCCTCCGGACATAAATTAGAGACGTCACATCAGACACTCCAGACATTGTTTGTTTGTATTGCATACTATCTATCTATTTATCACCCTTAAACACTTTCCTCTGCCATTCTCCAATTGCTCTCTTCTAGGCAGCTAATGAGCTTGTTTCCATGTCATTCAAGATAATGCCTACTTGCTTTCTTTTAGGAAATTTTCTTGCACATGACTCTTGAACTTGTATGTTCTGCTTCCGTACAGATATAAATTTTAATTCACGCTCAAATAATAATTAAATAAAATAAGCATTTGTAATGAAAAGATTTAGTCATTCGATGTTACATATTATCTGATAGAAAGGTCCTAGACAATTCTTGGAGAAAGGAAACATCATTGATAATCATTTTTTGCAAATAACACTGAATCAAATAAATTAAAAATGTTTCATGTAATTTTTAAAAGTAGAACTCGTTCAATGCTTTCATGCACCAACGGCAAAGCCGTCTAACCCACACCATTATGCATAATAGAACAAATCAATATAATAGGCTATTATAAAGAATATATACAAAAATATGAAAGAACATCAAATTACCATTACAAACCCATAAACCATTAAATAGTGAACATAGATATAAATTTGTAAATGTCTCCCTATAAGCACCACAACCGAAACCAAAACAAAAAAAATTCTTACCCGCAAAAACTTAGCTGGTGAGTTGCAAGTCTACAACATCTCTCAGATGATCAAACCATTTCTTAATTTTGTTCTTCTAGTTAGTTAATGGATTTAGTTGCATGTTCAAGTTTACTAGTTGAAGCCTTTTGTTTCCCTATATTTGAGACATAATAAAATTCTTGTGAGTAGGAAATTGATTCAGGAGTTACGTGTGAAGAATTTGGCAAAGTAAATGATGACAATCAAACTCAAATTTTATCTGTCTTGATTAAAGACTTTTATCCTGATGGCATTAAATTAAAGTTCTTTCTCTATTTTTTGGTGATCTCTAGAGAAGAGGTTGCTTTGCATCGACCTGAGATACATTTAACTTGTGTTCTATCTGCAGAAATATGTATCCTAGGATGATGCAATGCAACCTCTGCTCCACCAATACCAGATAGAAGAGAAAGTACTTTAATTTAAAGCCATCACAATAAAATGCTTTCAAGACATATATTAGGTATAAAAGGAAGCCTACCCTGTCATTTGAAGGGGTTTACCTACAATTCAAGTGATCTCTTAATTATAAAATCAATTCAATTCCAAGTGAACATGCAATCAAGCATTCATCAAGAATTGAAGGAGAAATCAAGTTAATAAAGATATTTAATAAAGATATCATCTTTTAAATTAAGAAATGGGCAGGAGATTAAGAATACAAACCTTCCATATTGCACACTTCAAGGTATATTAAAATCAGTTTAAAGTGTATTCATTTAGGGACCTTTCATAAAATATTCTCAACTTACATATCATAAAAGGATCTGTTCCACCAATACCAGATAGAAGAGAAAGTACTTTAATTTAAAGCCATCGGGACAAAATGCTTCCAAGACATATAAAATCAAGTGATCTCTTAGTTATAAAATCAATTCAATTCCAAGTGAACAGGCAATCAAGCATTGAAGGAGAATTCAAGTTGGTGCAGGTGAATTTGGAAGACAAAAGGACTCAATGAAGCCATTAAAGACTTTTGAAGGTCTTAGGAGTGAAGAGCCAATCAATTATGCACACAATGAAGCCATTAAAGACAATCACTCTTAGCATAGATTGCAGGATATGCACAAGATGTGTTTGAAATGGATTTAGAAACTTCCAACCAAATGTGATTAGTGAGTATAGATGTTGTAGTGCAACTGCCTAGGTACAAATGCATGCAAAATATGTAAGCTTAGATAAGGCACATGAACTATTTGACATAATGCCTCAAAGATCACCCAATATCCATTGACCATCTATTCTAAGACTTTGTGTCATGGCCAAGCTAAATTATTATTCTCTCCATCTTGTTAATGACCATTTCATTAATGAATCCTTCCTCATAATTTTGGATAAGTGAGACAATGTTAGCTCAAGGAATCTTTTCAATCCTCTTTCAAGATTCTTTCCCAAGTAATAATCTTGCATATTGGAAAATAAATTACGCTTCTATTTTTCCAAGCTACTCTTCCTTATAATGTTTAGATTTCTTCTAAAGTGCTCATTGTGACTCATGTTTACTACTCTTCTTATTAGTCTCATTCCAATATCTCCTACAAAAATATGGAATGATTACATTTATATTTTATTTGTGTCTCCTAAATATCCAAAAAATTTGAAACATTTACCCCAACTAATTAATCTACAGAAAGATACCACTAAAGAAAGAAATTCAATCCTCACCACTATGGTCTTGAAGGCTTTTAAGACACTTGGATTCCTATTTTGTCCCGCTTTTCCTTGACCCTATGTTAAGATAGTAAACTAGTTTGATAGAATCTATTGGGTGGGAAATTGTGTATGGTTGCAATTATTTTCATGCGTGGAAAGTGATTTAAAGTTTGGACCAATAGAGGATAAGTATTTCTTGAACCTTCAAGGACATGTGTAGAGCATTGCATGGATATTTCTCCATTATTGAACTCTTTAAATATGTAAGTAAATTATTTTTGGTTGATGACACAGTAAGTGTGGTATTTGTCTTTTCGATATGTTGTGGATAATATTAATCAAATATGGAATTTTTTTGATGCTATATACACTATGTTTTGGATTGAATTTAGGTAAGCGAAGAGGTAATGGAAGAATAAAAGAGGTACACAAAGGAAGAAGAGTGAAATAGGATGGAGGTTACCTCATCAACATGAATGAATGCCTCATCTACAGAAGTAAAATGTACCTCTAATGGTTTCAAAATTTGTCAAAATAGTTATGATATACCAAATAATCAAGTGGAATATCTTTTAGGTAACTAATATTATCTTCAAACTATTTATTTTGATTTTCATCATATCCTTTCCATGTGCATTTCCCTTCGTTTTAGTCCCATTTTTTCTTTATTTTATATATATTCAAAACAAAATTAAAGATGCCTCTACTTGTCTCACCACTCATTAATTGTTTGGGATTTTCATTCCATTCACCAAGGTTGGAATCTATTCTAAGACTTTGTGTCATGGCCAGGCTAAATTATTATTCTCTCCACCTTGTTAATGACCATTTCATTAATGAATCCTTCCTCATAATTTTGGATAAGTGAGACAATGTTAGCTCAAGGAATCTTTTCAATCCTCTTTCAAGATTCTTTCCCAAGTAATAATCTTGCATATTGGAAAATAAATTACGCTTCTATTTTTCCAAGCTAATCTTCCTTATAATGTTTAGATTTATTCTAAAGTGCTCATTGTGACTCATGTTTACTACTCTTTTTATTAGTCTCATTCCAATATCTCCTACAAAAATATGGAATGATTACATTTATATTTTATTTGTGTCTCCTAAATATCCACAAAATTTGGAACAATAATACAATTTTTCAATAATACTATGAGCATCACTTTGATGAAATGAGTACTAAGTGATCCATTCTTATGAGGGGTTCATAAGAACTACTCATGAGAATGGGTCAGCTTGACTCTAAAACTATGGAAGTGAATCTTGATATAAATATCATAGTATGAAAGTCCTGTGAAAACACTCATTCTTCTAGCATTGAAAGCTATGAGAGAGTTATTAAAGGGATTCTCATGTGTATAGATTCAATGTATAAGTTCAAGACAGATTTTGAGGTGATATTTCTTTCCTTTTGGTACATCTATCTTTAAATTGGATGTTCTTTTGCCTTCATGGTAGGGAGTAAGTAATTTTTATGTGGGTTCCTTTTTTCATTCTTGGATTATTAAGGAAAACATAGTTTGTGAAGAGGAGGTTTTGCTTGCTGTCTTATAAAAAAATTGGGTATTAGCTATTATAATAATGATAGACAAAACTATGTCCTCTAAGGATGTTGAAAAGAAATATCTATATGATGGATTCTCTTCCCAATTTATCTTCAAAGTTATTTAGTAAATATTTGGGAAACCAAAATAGGGTATGTTGATTTGCAAAGGAAGAACTAAATCTCCCAAGCTTGTTCCAACAACCATAAAATTTTATGATTGGGATGCAAGGGAGATTAGTGGATTTGATGGGTTGGCTTTGGCTAGATTCACCTAAGATAATTGATGATTTATTAGGCATTGTTGTCGTCGATGCATTGTTAAGGTTATTATGGTTGATTATCAAAGCTAGTGGGATTCAAATATATAGAGGCATGTTTAAGATAATTCTTATCATTGGTTGGTTAATAAAAATATGGTTTCAAGATTGATGCACAAACATATTAGAAGGGCACTTTTATGATGTATGTGAAATAATCACATTATTAAGAAAAATAATAGGTAATCTATAGGCAAGAATACTCCATATATAGATATTCTATATGAGGGACATGACTAATTCCACAAACTATAAGATTGACTAGGCTTTTCTCATTAGTGGAATCATATAATAGCTAGTGTGTATTATTGGCTAGATGCATGAATTTGTAGTTTCCATACAACTAAGAAATGATAATGTTTCTAAGTACAAACCAAGTGGGAACTATAGACCCACTAATCTAATTTGTAACCACTCGCCATGACTATATTATGATAACTCTCTTATTGATAATAGAGAGTATCTAATGCATTTATTAAGACCCTGATTATGGTCATGGTAGACCACACAAAGAATGACTTCCATAGGAGGCTAAGAAGGTGATCATGAACAAGAGTTTGTTTCATTCAATCCTTAACATTAACTATCATTAAGGTGGAGAAATTTTTGAGGTGAGAAATTTAGTGAAATATTACTTAATATTCTAACTGGAGATATTACATACTAATCATGAAGTGTGAGTTCATATGTCTCACTGATATATAATGATAAAGTATTACATAATTAAAATTGTAAAAAACTCTACCTACTTGATATTAAATTTATTATTATTATAATCTGCAAAGAATAAACAAGATTATCTAGGAATTAAATCTGTTATGGTTTCATCATTAATAGATGGATGGATTGAATGAGTGATCAGTGAAGTAGTTGAATTTGTGCCTATAATTCCTCTGTCTAGATTCTCTGTATTACACGGGGAGAAATGGGGGTGATGGGGGAGGAGATTACAATCTTGTATCAAGATGTAGATTTATTTTCTGACCATATTAATGTAACAAAAATGAACCAAAAATTATCTTGATTAATCTATTCTAATACCCTAACTAGCAATGAATTTTGTTGATACAACTGTAGCACAAGTTCAAGAAAATTTATCACCGCAAAAATACCATCCTCGAGCGCTCGCATCCAAAAATCTTTCTCATTGTTGTTGACGAAGGCCCGGGCGTCACCGTTTACGTAGCCCATTTTGGGCTCCCTTGTGGTTGTCCTCACTGGTTATGTGCCATCCCTTGGCACTTTGCGCTCATGGCACTTTGTGCCCATGGCACTTCATTCCCCCGTTCCCCTGCTGCGGCCATGTTTGTCACCAATGATCGCTACAGAGGCGGGACGAATGAGATAGGCGGGATTTTGGTATTTTCTTTTTTTTTAAGTAATGCACGCGTTTGTCGAAATTCTGATGGACACAGACACTTTTTCAAAAAAACCCTAATGTCAATGGATTATCGTTGGAATTCCGACGAACACGGGCATTTTAAAAAAAAAAAAATCAAATTTTCACACAATGCTCCTTGTCCGTCAGAAACCTCCATCGGAATTTGACCCCAAATGTATTAGTGAGGGTTTGGTCTCATTTTATACAATCAAAGCCTTTCAAAGATTGAATGAAGATTCTTGACATGATATTTGTGGACAATTATCTTTGCTAAAATATCATCAACATAATCTTCTAAAATATTGTGGATGAAGTCATGAAATATGAGAGTCATGGATTGCTGGTAGGTTTCTCCTACATTCTATAACCTAAATGACATTACAACATAACAAAAGGTACCCCAAGGGGTTGTAAAAGTGGTCTTATATTGATCTTCTAGGTTGATGCAAATTTGATTATAACCCAAGAAGACATCCACGAAAGAGAGCAAAGCATAACCTACAATTGAATCTACGATCATATGAATATTTGGGATTTGAAAGTCATCCTTGAGGGAAGCTTTATTCAAATCATGAAAGTTAATACAGATTTGGATTCAACCATTAGGTTTGCTGACTAGAACAATGCTCAAAATCCAATGAGAAAAGTTTTTCTAATCTCTGTCTTGACTAACAAGGCTACCTTGGGGTTTATTTTTTGTATCTTTTGTTATACAGGCTTGGCATTGATACTTAGCACAATATTGTGAACCATTATTGATCCATCAATTCTTGGCATTTCATCATATGACCAAGAAAAAATATCAGGATACTGGTGTAGGAGATATGAATATTCCTTAGATTATTTTGGGGATAAACACTTTCCACCTTTGATATTTTTTTCAAGGGTCTTGTCATCCACGACAACATCAATAGTTTCTCCTTTTAGAGGGGTACTATGGTCTTCTAGATGAGATAAAGATATGCCCTCCTCATCATGGATAAGGAAGCTTGTTTATTAATACTCACGATGGATTCCCCAAAGTATGCTTGAGCATTTTTACAATATGGGAATCGATGTTTATGATGGTAAGAAGGTAACTCAACAAACACACCTAGGAATTCTTGTAAAGCCTCTTCTAAAGGGAAAAGGTCCAAATAAAATTCATCAAATGGTGCTATAGTATCAATGTGTCAGGATGTACAAGATTAAGAGGAAGAGGTTAGACATAAACCATGTTTACAGTCAACCATGGTTTAGCCTTGCAAGATGTAGGTCAATATCCTAGTCCAGTGTTATGATGATGAGGTTCAGGTTCCAAAGGAGGTTGAATACCTTGTTCATTAGGTTCGTAAACTTTACCATCATAACCAAGCTTTGATAAAAGCTCATACCCTAGATCATAAATATCACGTAATTCTTTAAAAGTCAGAGGTTTGGTTAGAAAATATGATCAACATGATAAGTATCACCTAGCTTTATGGATGCATAATCATCTTTCATATTCAAGGTGAATAAGATATTGGGAAATATTAGGTGGACAAGGTCAACTTTGCATTCACCAACATGAGAATCAATGAAATCCAAGGAACCCCAATCATCACCTGAACATGTATTCACCTTAGATGGTTTAACATAGGTAGACTTAGAATTTTGTGCTTTTGGGAGGTCTATTTTAGGAGGACCCTCTTTTAAAGAATCTTGCTTCTTAGATGATTCCTCCTTTAGGACATCTTGAGTCTTCTGACCTTCCTTTTTAGGGGACATGACAAAAGTATAAGTTGTCACTATGAAGAATAATGTTGGAATATAATTTTGAAATGAATGCATAACTGAAGCCTGACTTACTACTGCTATTTGATATAAATGCATAGTTTCAAGGTCATCCTTGATTGTAACCACTTGATTATTCACCACAAACTTCACCAAACCATGAAGTGTGGAAGAAACAACTTTGAAAGCATGAAGACATGGTCTACCTAAGAGAAGATTGTAAGATAAAGGACTAACACCACATGAACAAGAATTGGAGTGATGACTGGTCCAACCTTTAATGAAAAAAATAAACATTCCCAAAGCATTATTTCTATTGTTATCGAAACCTCAGATGAATAAAGAAGATGCTACTAGGGCATTCAGATCAACCTTAATATTTGACAATATATCTCAGCTACACACATTGAGTGCAAAACCTGTATAGACAAGGGTTCACCTAATGCCAACCACCATTAACATGAACAATTATCATTAACAGATCATTCAAGTTCCTCACTTCTGGAGGCAAGAGTTCATGGGGATAGAATATAATATTCAACATATCTACACGAATATGATTGGAATCAACACATTCACATCCATTGGTCTTGCAGAAGAAGGTAATAAAATATTTTGCAAGGCTTCCTATAGCATACCCTAATACAGTGGGGAATTCTGAAGAAAATCCCATAGTGATATCTTAGTGGGAGTAAATTTAATTTGCTCGATATGATCATAGTCACTAGTATGCTTGACCACGGGTGAAGGTGCTTGAGGAAGACTGGGTTGAGAAGGTGGTAAAGAATGTTGTGGTTGATCAAGATGTTGTTTATTTATTCTTGTATCATATGTATGAGAAATGGTATTGTAGGAAGGCTAATTAGATTGTATAAACCTAGTATACAAATTAGGAGCATCTCCCTTGAATGGTTTCCCACCAATGGTTTTGAATTTCTTAAAAAAAGGACTAGCCACAATCACATAAATACATTGTCTCTTAGGGTTTTGTGGAGCTGTAAAGACAACAATGACATTCGTGGAATTTTCATCTTTCAATGAAGAGGGATTCAAAGAAAAACCATCTTTTACATCTCCATTACTAGGAGGAGATGCTTCCAAGAAGTCATCTAAGACCTCATCTAGCATATCGAAGTCATCCTTAAGGAATTCCTTGCCGAATGCATCAAATTCTAAAAGAAAGAGATTCAACATGAGGTTTTTACGTCGGGTTCACCAAAATATAGAGGATGGAATTTGTTACCTCTAAGATGATGACTCTCAGAGAACAAACCATCCAACGCTACCTCACTTAAACTAGTGCTAAGGGTGAGCTAGGAGACAAAAAATACAATGATAAAATAAACACTAGATTAAATTATAAAAATTACAAAATATTGAGACATACAATAGAGAAAAGAAATTATAATTATCATGGAAATGTGCAGACAGAAAATAAATTATACTAGAGAACCCACTCGGTCTCGAATTCTAGACTCCAACACATCATGGGGACGTCTGCGCACTGCACTATTGTCTATATGGATAGAGACCTGCAAATGCGCTAGAAATATTCTAGAATTCATCATTAGCCACACAGAACCTATTCACCACCTACGCAAACAGAGACAAGGGAAAATATTAGGGCTATACAAGGGTTTCCTCAGTCAAACCCCTGCTTTGGTGTTTCCACTACCACAAACAACTAGATAGATAGATTAGATAAAAAGGATACCTGCAATTGAAACTAACCCCACTTAATGGAGGAAAACCCCTAATACATGTAATTTAATCATAAATAATAAATGCAATAGAAACAAGCCTCACTTAATGGAGGAAAACCCCTATTGCAAGATATGTGATAGAATGATAGATTAAATGCATCTTGACAATAGATACATTCAAAGATGCAACAATGGAAAGAATGTAATGTTATCGATACAAGATAGAAGATGAGAGAGAAGAAAAAGCGTTCTAGCCAAACCCCTCTCTTTAGATAAGAGCATGATGAAGCTCAAAGTAGCCTTGTTGTTGTAATATGGTAGCCAAAAGATCACAATCAAAGCCAAAGTGTAAGAGCCAATAGTCAAGAGCATGAGAGAGTAGTTTTCTTAGATAATTTCTTCATAATTGTGTCCAGAGACTTTTCATTAGAAAAATGATAGTATTTTAATGTAAATAATAGGCAAAAATTATTGTTATGGTTGCATTCAAGCAAAGGGACACAATTGGAGAAGCCTGATGTAGGATATGAAATTCCAAATTTGGGAATCTATTAGGATGTTAGTGCAACATGTAGATGTTTGTGTGTTGTGCTTGTATCCATACCAAGATAGTCTCAAATGAGATTTAAGGGCAATTAGGGACACTTTGTCTTTTGATCTCATGATGTCAAAGTAGTGAAATCTTGATAATGAAATTTGTCATAAATGCACTGAATGTAATGCATAAGTGTCATAAATGCACAAGACATAATTTAGGACACTACAAATATTTACATGGAATATAACATCATGTATTTTTACTTTCTTATACTTTAAGTTATATTTCATGTATATATAGGCAAGATGTTTGAGAGTCGCCTTAGATCTCTAGATTCATAATGTATATTATAGGTTTAAAAGAACACATAAATTTTCAAACTTACTTCAATTTTATTAATCAACATGCTCCTACCAGAATTCTCTTTCTCTCTCTATCTCTCTCCTTCTCTTCTCTCTCTTGCCTCTCTCCCCTATCTAGGTCTCTCACACCATCTCTATCTTGCCTTCCCTCCTTGCCACCATCTCTATCTATATTTACCTCCCTCTCTCTTCTTCTCTCTCTCAATTATTGTTTCTCTCCCCTCTCTTCATTCTCTCTATCACTACCTCTCCCTCCCTACCTCATTACCCACCTCTCTCTCCTCCTATATCTCTTTGACCTCTATCTTTACCCCTTATGTCTCTAACCCCTCTCTCCCCAGGCTCTAGGTCTCTCACCTCTATATCTTTCCCCTCTTTAGTTCTTTCTCTCCCTCTCCACTTCTCTCCCTACCTCCTTACCACTATTTTTCTCTTTGTGAACTTCTCTCACCCCCTCACCTCTACACCTCTCCCTTCTCTAGGTCTCTTAGTTACTCCATGTGTACCTCTCCATCCATCCCTCCCACCTTAGCTAGGGTTCTTTCTCTTTATTTTTCTCTCTCTAATTTTATCTCTTCCTCACCTCTCTCAATCATTGCCTCTCCCTCCCTTGTATAAGGCTTAGGGAATAGGGTGTAAAATATAAGGTTTAGGGTTTAGGGGTGATGGCATTGGTATAGGGTTCAAATTACATAGGGTTGAGGGTACATTGTCTGTATTGGTACTTCCCTGTATCTCTCCCTCTCTCTCTCCTCTCTATCTCTCTCCCTCAATTTCTTCCTCTCTCCCTATCTATATCCCCCTTCCTACTTACCATCATGGTTATCTCCTTCCCCAACTATAATTATCTCTCCTCTCTTATTCTCTCTCTTTCCATTGTCTAGGTTGTCACCTCTCCCTCTCTCCCTCTCTCTATCTCTATATCTTCTCTCTCTATATATATATCTTCTCTCTCTCTCTCTATCTCTCTCTCTCTCTCTCTCTCTCTCTCTCTCTCCCCTCTCTATGTTTCTCCCTCTCTCTATCTCCACCTCTATGCCTCTACATCCATGTATTACTACCTACCTCTCTCTATCCCCCTCTATCTCACCCCTCTCTATCTTTCCCCTATGTAGTTCTCCCCCTACCTCTCTCTCCATCCCCCTTACCCATCTCCCTTTATGAACTCTCTCCTCTTCTCTCTCTCCCCTCCTTCTCTAGGTCCCTCACTCCTTCCATTTCTACCTTTCTCTCCATTCCTTCTTATGTTTCTCTCTCTTTCTTATTTTGTCTCTACTCTTCTCCCTCCCTCCCTTCTCTAGTTCATTATTATTTAGGTGTAAAAAAGGGAATAGGCAAGACTAGGACCATGACCTCTTTTAGAAAAACATTGGAATACAAAACCACTAAAGGGGAATGTCCTTGAATAAAAATTTTATCCAAGAGAGTCAAGAAATCCCTTAGGGTTTCTATTCCTTTGTTGTTCTGAAAGTTGATTTGATTAATTTGACATGCAAAGTGGCTAAGTTAACAATTGGCTTGATTATATTATTGATATAGAAATAGAAACTTTATAAAATGTACAAAAATGAAATGGGAACTCAAAAGTGTGCATAAAGTGATCTGGAACTAGGAGGAAAATGACACCCAAAATACCCTTTCCCCATTAATGAATTTATGCACACTAATTTGGATCTAGATCTCTAAAACATTATTGACTCCCTATCAAGTTTCAGACAAAACTGAGAGGAAAATGGCATCCAAAATACCCTTGTCCAGGTGTTTTTGGATGAGATTTGGAGGAATGTTCTATCCCTATGACTTGAGTACTTCATGATCTTTCATCTTTGTCTGCAACTTGTAGTTGAATCTGCAAAAAAGAGAGAAGGTGTGGTTGTAGTTATATAGAGGTTTGTGTTATCCAACCCTTTGTTTTGGTGATTTCCACCTCCATGAATAACCAATATTAAATTTGAAATAATGTGTGTTCTCTTGAATCTTAAGTGTATCTAAGATTGCACTATGAGTTAAAATGGATAAGTGTAAACTAGTGTCCTACTCATATGTGTTAGAAAAAATCCCTAAATTATATGTTTGAATGTAAAATGTAAACTAGTTCAAGGATGCATAAATCACATAACTTGAAATCATAAAACTCTAATCTAAAACTTAATTGCAGAAATATAAGAACAACATGAAATAATACCCAACCCCTTAGAGAGAGGTACAAGCTAATCATCGGTCAGTGATTCCTTATCATCCTCCAACATCTCTTGAAGTTTCCATCATGATGAGTGAACTTGAATGAATATTTGATATTTGATGATTTATCTTTGAATTTTCAAATTGGGAACTTCACATAAAGTAGAGCTTTCACATCCTAAGGATATCATAAAGTTGTACTCTTCAAAATTGATTGATGCTAGATTGATATCACAAATGAGGAAAATGACTTGCTTATATATGAGACTCTAACTTTGAATTAATAAAAGGCCAACTTAGGATTATCATTTTTTGTGTTGGGGATAATTTGGAAATGGCAAGAAAAACTATTTAATCTCCTATAATTATAGCTAAAAAATGTCAGACAATTGTGTCGCAAGAACCATCATCCTGACAAAATAGGCCCAAATTTTTATGGTCAAAATATTATAGGATCCTAATTCTAGAACTATAAATTTTGTGAAAAATTATAATGTTTAAGGTGGGAGAAATGTTACTTTGAAATTCAAAATAGGGTAGGACTTAAAATAAATTAAAATGATGAAAGATAAAGGGCACACCTAAAATTAAGGGCCCAAGTGAGAGTGTGATCAGATTCAAATTAAAAGATGACTCATGTTCTAGAATTAATCATTAATTAAATTCATATAAAATCATGTAATACATAGTAAAATTAAACACACTAAAATGAGTACTTTAAGAGAGTGAAATTGGACACCCCCATTAAAGGTGTGCAATTTACGATGCTACATGTAGCCCCTAACATATATGTGCAAGCTAAACATTTTATTTTTTGTCATTATGATTATAATTTAGTTCTACCTCATTTTAATTCATAATGAAAAATGAACATGAGGATTTACAAACCTCAATGATAAAGAAGCCTCCAAGAATGAAATAGATATCAATTTACAAAATTTAATACACTATTGGCTATCAATTTTATTATGCAAATTATTGTGATTAACCAAAACTAAAAAAATTGCATATATTTAGAATAGACAATATAAGAAATTGCTGAAATTTTTTCATGATTGATGACATTGGTAGATGTGAAAGATGGGAATAGTATGATTTATTCACAACATACATTTTAAGAACCCAAAAAACCCCACATATATAACGTGAGATTGTAATATGATTGGGTATAAATGTATAACAATCATTAAACAATAATAGAAAATGAGGTACATATTGTATTTAGGAGAAAATTCTATTCCACTTAACACTCACCCAAAAAAATGTCTCCACAACTAAGAAAAGAATGCCTAACATTGAGGCAAGAACTGCAAGTTTCCATGAGGAACATCTCAACCCCTAGGAGATGGTATTGTTTACCAAGTTGACTCTTATTCTCATGAGGAGGTCTTGTGTGAGTCTAATCACCTTATTAATCTCCCTTATATTTTTGGATATCTATCCCTATGCTCAGTTGGTGCTTGGTGTGCTAAGTTTCCGCTTGTGCATTGTCGCTTATCAACAAGTTGTCATAAGTTTGAGGTTTGAGCTATCATTATTTTATGAGATAAATATGTTGATCTTAAATATTTCAAAAGCAAATTATTCTATGCATTCTTATGTCATTTTATCTCTTATCCTCGAGGGTTCCTTGGTGAGGCATTACAATTCTATATTTTTCTCCTTTTAAAATTATAATGAGAAAATTGAGGATTGTTATGGTAGCTCAATTAGATGGATTTTTATTTTTTGCTAATGTAATTGCTTAGTGTTTTAGTTATTATTATGTTGTTCATTTTTTAAATATATTTATTTTTTGGTGTTGGTAGAATATTTATTTTATTATAATGTTATAGCTTGGATTTATAACCAATTAATAAGATATTTTTGTTTAAAAAGAGTGTGTAGTTCTATGTTTATAAATAGCCCCAATAATAACATACATGGGAGGGAAATGAGCTAACATTGAGTAGTTGTAAGCTGAAAAATATCTCTTTTTCTTAAACTATGCCCACTTTTCGAATGATATGCTTCAAGGATTGAAATGTTAATAAAATTTCTATCATTTTGAATCCTACTCCAAAATAAATCTTCAAGGGAGAGTAATCATAAACAACTATTTTTTTAATATGAAAAATAAAGATTAGACCTCAACACATAATTTTGGTAGTCCTACACAAGTTTCCATAACAATATTTTTGATATAATGATCAATATTCTTAAGAAAATAGGGTAACCACAAGGGTTTCTTCTAGGAAAATCATATTCCTAAGAGACCATTTTAGATAAAATTATGAATTGATTTATAGATCCCTCTAAAAAAACCAATAGGCTTGTGGATGAAATATCTTACACATATAGACAATAAAGTACTCCATTTAAAATAATCTCTAATTCTGACACAAAAAGAAAAGATCAAACCTCAACACAAACCTTTGGCTGTTATACACAAGTTTTCCTTTGTAATCGTAGAGGAGCATGGATATTCAACATACCTCTAGACTAAAATAGATAAATTTTGAAGCTTTACCTAAACATGGAAAATCTTAAACAACCAATCTTGGACCTTTTGTTTATTTATTATAAACTAAGAAAGAATAGTTTTATTATGGACAATGCATGATTCTAGCTTCTAATCGATACTTCATCTAGATCAATAGAGTTCAAACATCCATAGTAAGATTGTGAGGATTCCTTTCCCTTGAAAATTTTCACTTGAATGCTTTTAGTAAATTGGCGAGAGTCGTGAAAACATACACATTTAACACATTTATTGTTAGGCACAACACATACACTTTCCTACCATAAATAAAGAATATGTCATTACCACAATCAAGAAAACAATGATAACTATTAATCATAAATATTAAAAAAAAAAAACTTTTAAGTTTAAGATAATACTATTTTAAATATTTTAAAAATTAAAAAAAGTTAAGAGTATAGGATCCATGAAGATAAAGAAACATTATTAAATTATTTCATTTCCTTAATAATAATAGCTCCTACTTTCTACTTTGAAGATTAAGTTGGTGTGTTTGGGGTGGGGCTAGAAATCATCCCACCAACTTACTTTGTTTTCCTCTTCACATGTGAATCATTTGAAGTTATTTAATTTCTATGTGAGACTAGGTATGGAAACCCTAATCCCACTCTCATACACACTCATAAAATGCAAAAGAGCCTAGGGAGGTGACAAACTTTGGGATACTTCTTGTGTGGAAGAGAGAGTTGAGGATCACCTCTTAGGTTTTCTATTCCTTTGCTATAAATGATAGAGAGGAATGATTCAAAAATGCAATCTAACCTAGGATGCAAGTAAGTAAGAAACCCTAATCTGGAAATGCAGATCAAAGGACAACTGATATACTGTTGAAAGGTACAGACTAGGAGACAAAATCAGAGGTGCACCTATGTTTGAAAAATATGACCAGAAATGTCTAGGACCAGGGTGCCATGCCACTCTCCTAATTCTCCAAGTCTGGAGCTACAACTGACAGAGTAAGTTTTGAAGTCTGTAAGACACTGTTCTGCCAAATCCTACTGACAAAGGGTAGGACCAAGGCGTCATGCCCCTATCCTAGGCAAGACTAGGGCACCGTGCCCCTTTTCTTAGGGTTTTTGATGAAATCTACACTCAAAACTGTCTCTGTGCGCTCCTCTAGTCCTGAAACTTCTGGCGACGCTCGGATCCGAACCTATATCTAAATCTGCAAAATAGGGGTTTGGGTGGCTATATGGGGTTTTTCCTTAGTCAAACCCTTGTGTTGGTGATTTTCACCTCCACAAATCGCTGATAATGTACTGAAAATGTGTGTGCAAGATCCTAAAATGAAAGCAAACAACCTAGAGCAACCCTAAAGAGTAAACCCTAATTTCTTAAAATTTACAAAGTAAATTCTCTAAAACCATGATGCAAAGTGGTCTAAAGCATGAATATGAATCAAAATAAGCTCATATAAAGACATGGAAACAACATGAAACTATACCCAACCCCTAGGGAGGGGTACAAGCCAATCTTCAATTGGAGATCTCCTATTATTCTCCTATATCTTCAAAAGACCCCAATTGATGAAATGATGATTGATGAATGTTTACTATTGTTGAAGACTTCAAAGATCTACTCTTTCACTGAAAAGAAGGCTCTTTCTGCTCCAAAAACCCGCTCTTAGATTCTTAGAAGAAGACCCCTTCAAATGAAGAAAGAGAGCTCTTAAGTATGAAACCCTAGATCTTAATTGCATGTTTAGGCTGACCTAGGATTTGAATTTCCCACCAATATTTCACCTCACTAATTAACAAGTTGAAACATCAAATTGTGATAAAGATTTTGATGAAGAAATTTCACCACATGGCTTGATTGTTCAATCATGTTATGGAACTAATATGGAGTGGAAGGGAGAACTCATGATTCCAATGCCACCAACGGTGCAAGAATTGGAGCTCCCTAGCTCAAGATATGAGAGATTAAAGGAAAAGTGCATAAATTAGGGTTTTTAACTTAAAATCATAAAATGAAAAAGTGCATAACTCATAAATGTGAAAGTAACACCTTCATTTGACACTTTTTGATTTTTTGGCACTATTTATTGTAGAGGAGCCCACTTATTTGAATGGAGATCCTGTGTTAGTCCGTACTCGTTGGTTGACCACTTTATGAGGTGAGTTGACCTTCCATTGAATCTCTTTGAATTTTTTTCATGCTTTAATTGATTTCAAGATTATGATGTCATTGTCAAAATTGGGTGTGTGCCCCCTATCCGGGAAACTAAGGGTCCTATGACACCCTGGTCCCAATGGGGCACCCTAGTCCTCCTAGGGCACCCTAGCCCCAATGGGGTACCCTGATCCTCCTAGGGCACCCTAGTCCCACCTGGGTGCTCTGGTCCCTATCTGGGGTGACTAGTGGCAACATGGGATCGGGCGATTGAATTTTGGAATAGAGAATGAATGTTTTGATAAGATGATGATGATGATGATGATGGAGATCAATTACTAATAATAGAATGTTTCACTTTTGTAGACACTGTTGTACATCCATGATAATATTGTCGAGCTCACCTTTCGAAGCCTTCAAGAGAAGATCTTGAGGCTAACACCGGGGGAGAGGGATATGCTATGCACAGTGGGCTTGTGGTATGCGATGATTATGTCGGCCACCAAATTCCATTTTGCAATGTTTATAACATTGATGGAGAGGTGATATGTAGTCACCTTGACATTCATGTTGCTTGTGGGGGAGATGATGATCACCCTTGAGGATGTATACCATATCTTGCACTTTCCCGTCAGGGGGGAGACCGTGAGATATTAATTCAACTATACTGAGGAGTATTATAGGAGAGAGAAAGTATATGTTGTGGGGAGAGTGATGCTCAGTGAGATGAGAGGTTGTATCATGGTTAGCTGGCTCCTACACCCAATCGACGAGGTTCCATTACTAAGACGACCAATGATAGCTACCATCACATTGGTCGTGTGCCCTAATGGGCACAACACACACATGCACGTAGGCCTCATGTACACTATTTGAGTGATGGAGAGACACAAGAGATTATACTCTTGAGGTCGGAGAATGCTTGTACATCTCTATCACAACCTTGGGGAGTATGTATCTGGATAGGGATGCAGCTTGATGACATGCACACTAATACAAGTGTGGATTTTTTAGCACAGTACCTGTACTAGGCCTGCTAGAGTCCCTATAGACTTAGTTAGTCCCAGAGCAGCCTAGGGTATTTGCTTATCCACTTACCTATGAGTGACAATTTGGTGATCTCCTGCATTGGAGATTGAGCTTAGACAAATTGAAAAATTGAGGAATCATATGGAGATCATACCTTAGGATGTATATGTGTGTAGGGATACACAAGCAGAAGGAACCATCTACTAGAGGGATAGTATAGCCACATAGTCATCCCCTTCTACTTCGACTAAATCTGATGATAGTTTGGGTTCAGGAAATGTTTTCCTATTGATGTTCCTATGTACATCTGTTATTCTCACATGATGCCAAGGCCCAGAGCCATTCTTAGGCCCACTAGTGATGAGATCGACATCACAGATTTAGACGGGTCAAATTGAGATGTTGTGACAGACTACAGAGATGATGTGGATGCATACCAATGGTTCATCACATGGTGGGGGAGGACATATGTTGGATCCATCTTCCTAACAGATTTCCCTGGAGGGAACCCTGAACCATGGAGACAGATGGGTGACAGAGGAGGACCTGATACATCCGAGGAGGGCTCAAATGATCAGGCCGATGATGCAGGAGAGCAAGAGGTAGGTAGAGATTGAGATGATCCTGATACTAGAGAGGGAGATTAGGATGGAGACAATGAGGAGGAGGATGACGATGATGACGAGGATGAGGAGGACGAGGAGGATGAGGAGGAGCATGAGGAGGCCAACAAGGAGGATGAATCAGATGCAATTCCTCATCACTCTAGGGATGACACCATAGCACTAGATCCACCAAGCATCCCATTGCAGGTGGAGAAGGACCCTATAAGGGGTCTTGATTCTAGTCCCCTTCCACCCATGCCCACTTTATAGAGATAGTATGAGCACAAAGATCCTAGAGGGTCCCAGTCTCAAGCGATCTTTATCCACGATCCCTACTGGCAAGAGGGAGATACAGGTAAGGTGTTTAATTTATGTATCTTATTAGTTTATATTTGATGATATAAAATGTTATGGATGAAAATCTCTTCCCTTTCCCTACAACTATTGTCCAAGAGTGGTGCTCTCTCATTTAGAATGCAGTGACAGAACTCATTATGACTGCACACATTCCCAGTTCCTCGCTATGTCATGAGACATTTTTTTGATGTATATGTTATAACATTGATGGATATGTATGTATTTATGCCCATGTTATATCTCAAACATGCTATTGTAATACTTAAACAATGTATGTATTTCTTAGATTAAAAGTAGCACATTTGGTGATGAACATCTATGTGATAGTTCTAATATTTAATGTAAGTATAGATCCAATAGCCAACAAGATGAGAGGGGGGGGTGAATAATACAAACTTCATCTTCCATAAAAACATCAGATTCAACCTTGGTAACATATACTTCAGTAATATAACCAAAACTACTAAACATGCAAACTCAAAAGCATATAAACATCATAAACCTCATAACACTAGATTTAACATGGAAACCCAAATAGGGAAAAACCACTGTGGGATTTTGGACCCACTAAGAAATATACTCTTCTAGAGTATGCTTGGTTAAAAGAAAATCCTGTTAAAGATTACAAACACATTGCTAGATGTGACCCGGTTAAGGGATTTCCCTTAGATCTATTAGGATCTTCACCTTGTTAGAAGTGACCTTGTTAAAGGATTTCAAACACTCAATCAGAATGTCACCTTGCTAGAGGGTTTTACAAATAAGACTGTTAAGTCCACTCAGTTAAGATATTTTCTGTCACTTTCACAAAATAATAGTAATAAAAATCTATCTGCAACTTCACATCTAAAATGCTAAAGCGGATTCTTATTTGCTCAATACAATCTAGACATAGAACTAATCTTATCCATCTGCTGGGCTTCTATACTCTGTTATTCAAAAAGGTCTTCAGGCTTCTGGGCTCGGTAATCACTATGTAGCATCCTTGTGCATACATTTGCCCACATGCATTGTTTATCAACAGTTCCCTATTTATAAACAATTCGCCAACCGCTTAATCTCCTTGATCACATTTCCCATGATCAATCATAGCCATCAGATCTTCAATCTTGTCCAGGTTCAATGTATCCTTCGATTTGAAAAATGTTTTACCCCACCTAGGAACTTGCATACATTTCTTGGAACTTGTGCTAGGGTAATGCAGTTCAATCTGCGTTGTAGATCTTCATGCCGATTTTTCTTTGCCATAGATTCATTAACAAACTTCATGCACGACATACCAATCATTTAATCAGTTCCAGCTCATCACCTTCCTTCATTAAATAATGCATGTAACCATTTAATGTATTCTATTATAGCTCGGTTACAACTCGGTAACAACTCGGTAACAACTTGGTAAATACTAAACTTCACTCGGTAGACATTCCGCCTTCATTAACCAATAGCGATAACCTTAGGGTTTACCGACTAGGTTCTTTTCTCGGTAACATAGTATAGTATTAACCTTACAATTTACAACATATGTATGATGTTAAAACAATATAAACATCATGATCTCATCATTGTTTGACTTGGTAATAGTTGCTCATTGAATACCTTATTCATCCCCTTATTCATCATATTCTTTCTATGTCTTTTACTGACATCTTTATACTCATCAAATCATACTTCTCAAGATATGGAAACATCATACTGAATTAGAAAATCAATTTATTGACATCAATGACAAAAATAATAATATTAAGACAGTAAATCATCCTTAATCAGTTATATCCATAGTCATCAACAACCTTCTCAATATCCTTATTGAAATGCCAACAATCTCCCATTTTCTGTTATAATGCCAAATGCCAACAATCTCCCCCTTTGGCATTGATGGTAAAACCAATTGATTTGACCTAATTGATTCGGATTGCTGTGAGTTTTTTGTGAGATTTTGAAATGCTCTCTTCCTGTCATCAGAATTCTCCCCCATACATTAGACTTCTCCTCTTTTCTCTAGTCTTCTCCCCCTTTTTCTTCAATCTTCTTCAGTCTTCTCCCCCTTTGAAAAAAATGCCAAAGTAAAGAACTAAAACATAATTTCTTCCTGTATGAAGTGAATTCCTGCTATAATGTGTCAACTTAGTCTCGGTCAGAGCATTTTGTCTTCAATTCCAGTTTCCTGTATTGTATCCTGCACTGTTTCCTACACACCTTTAGAAAACATCCTAAAGTGTGTAAATCAGCATCTACTCCTAAAAGATATTCTGTAGAGTCATCGAATTGATGCTTTCACCAAACTCGGTCAGTGAGTAGAAGATAGGGGTAGCACCCCTAACTTACTTCTGAGATACTCAAAAGTGTCCCTTGGTAGTGGCTTGGTGAAGATATCTGCTATTTGTTCCTTTGTGCTAACATAATCCAAAACCACTTTCTTCTCTTGAGCTTCTTCTCTAAGATAATGATATTTGATAGAGATGTGCTTTGTCTTAGAGTGCATAATAGGATTCTTCAAAATATTAATGGCACTAGTATTGTCATAGAATATAGTTACTAGCTTGGTAAATTTCTCATTTATACCTTCCAATAGTTGTTTGATCCATGCTATGTTGGTACAATTTGATGCTGTAGCAATGTATTCAACTTCTGTTGTTGACTGTGAAACACATCCTTGTTTCTTGCTAAGCCAACTCACTAGTCTTTCTCCTAAAAAGAAAGCTCCTCCACTTGTGCTTTTCCTGTCATCAATGTTGCCTGCCCAATTAGCATTAGTATAAACTTTTAAATCAAAATCATTTCCTTTCTGATATACTAAGCCATAATCCTCGGTGCCTTTCAAGTATCTAAAATTTTTTTTATCGTTGTCATGTGTATTTCCTTAGGATCTGCAGAGAATCTTTCAACTATACCTACTGCATGTGCTATGTCTAGTCTGCTATGAACAACATATTGTACCTTTCCAATCATGGATCGGTAAAGTGTCTCATCAATAGATGCAGATTCATCATTCTTTGATAGTTTATAGTTGGTAGTCATAGGAGTACTTACTGGTTTTGAATCCTCCATTCCAAATTTCTTCAAGATTTCCTTTATGTACCTGGATTGAGTAATGAAAATCTCATTTTTCATTTGTAGTATCTGTAAACCTACAAAATACTTTATCTCACCAATTAATGACATCTCAAATTCTTTGCTCATTTCATTTCCAAAGTTCTTGCATAAAGATTCATTTCCACAAAATATAATATCATCAACAAATATGGTTGAGATCAATATTCCATTTTCATCATTCTTCATGTACATATTGTTGTTCTCACTTGTCCTTATAAAACCAATCTTAATCAAATAAGAGTGCAATCTTTCATACCATGCTCTAGGTGCTTGTTTCAGACCATATAATGCTTTGTTCAATTTACATACCTGATCTTTACTCTTGCCTTCAACAAATCCTTCAGGTTGTTCAATAAAAACTTCTTCTTCTAATATTCCATTCAGAAATGCAGATTTGATATCCATTTGATATACCTTGAAGTTTTTGAAAGCAACATATGCCAACAATGTTCTTACTCCTTCAAGTCTAGCCACAGGTGCAAAAGTTTCACCATAATCAATTCCTTCTTCTTGAGCATAACCTTTGCATACTAGTCTTGCTTTATTTCGAATGACCTCACCTTTTTCATTTAGCTTGTTTCTAAAAATCCACTTTGTACCGATTACATTTTTGTCCTTCGGTCTTGGGATTAGTGTCCATGTGTCATTCTTCTTGTTTTGATCAATCTCTTCTGTCATAGCATTTATCCAATCTTCAGTGTTAAATGCCTCTTTCACTATTCTTGATTCAAATTCAGATATCAGACATGTGTTCTGTCTCAGTTTGTTCCTTGTCATCACTAGATCATCATTATCTCCTATAATCTGACTTGGTGCATGATGTCTTCTGACATACTTGGCTAATACAGGCTTGGTAGGCTCTGTATGATCTTCTTCATCACTCGGTAACTGGATATTCTCTTCATTTTCTTCAACAGTTTTCTCGGTAGGACTTGTCGGTTGAACATAGACAAATTCATCGTAATCTTCTGGTTCTTTGGAATTTCCTTCATCATTTCTTTCTGCAAATTCATCAATTTTCACATTTGCACTTTCTACTATTTTGTTAGATGATTTGATCAGACATTTAAATGCTTTGCTTCTAGAAGAATAACCTAGAAATGTTCCTTCTTCACTTTTCTGATCAAACTTGCCATTTCTATCATCTTTGTGTACATAGCATCTACTTCCAAAGATTTTAAAATAACTTACATTAGGTTTCTTGTCATACCAGATTTCATATGGTGTCTTCAAAGTACCTTTCTTCAGTTGTACTCGGTTCAGGGTGTAAACTATTGTGCTTAATGCTTCCCTCCAAAATGTTTGTGGCACTTTCTTTTCAATCATTAGGGTTCTGGCACAATCCACAATAGATCTATTTCTTCTCTCAGCTATTCCATTTTGTTGTGGAGTTCTCGGTGCAAAAACTTGTCTTTTAATACCATGATCATTGCAGAATAAGTTGAACTCATCAAATGTGAACTCTCCTCCTCTATCTGATCTAAGACATTTTAGTTGTCTTCCTATTTCATTTTCAACTCTTTCCTTGTACCATTTAAACATTTGAAAAGCTTCTAATTTTTCTTTCAAAAACATTACCGACATCATCCTTGAATAGTCATCCACAAATAATATGAAATATTTATCACCATAATAACTTTGAACTTTCATAGGACCACAAAGATCAGTATGCACAAGATCTAAAATTCCCTTAGAGGTGTAAGACTTATTTGTAAAGCTTGATCTTGTCATTTTACCCATCTGGCATCCTCGGCACATAGCATTCTCAGGTTTTTCAAGACTCAGTATGCCTCTTACTCGGTGCTTCTTACTTATTTTGATCAGATTATCAAAATTTACATGACAAAACCTTTTATGCCATAACCAGGTATCATCTATCTTTGCATACAGACACTTGTTCTGAGTTGAGTCAAGTTGAAAAGTATTACCTTTTGTTTGTGTCCCAGTAGTAGCTAACTTTCCATGCTTGTCATGAAATTTGACAATTCCTTTTTGAAATTCTATTCGGTAACCTATATTGTTTAGCTATGCTACACTCAACAAATTGTATTTCAAACCTTCAACCCAATAAACATCATTGCATCTTGCATTGTCAAGAAGTGTTATAGATCCTTTACCTCTTACTGGACATGGTGCATCATTACCAAATCTTACATAGCCTCCATCATAATCTTTTAACATAACAAGCTTGTGTTTATCACCTGTCATATGATGTGAGCATCCACTATCTATGATCCAAGAATCATTAGTATTTATGTGAGATATTAGGGATTTTTCTTCATACCTTTCTTCATCTGATCCATCTTTGATAGCCACATAAACTACTTCATCTGTATCAGTTTCATCTGATTTATCATCATTGGATTCCTCATCAACTATTAAGCATGTCTTTCTATCTCTTCTTCTGAAGTCTCGATGTCCTCTGTAATGATTATCTTTCTGTCTGTCATCTTGGTAATCTCTCTTTTTAGTAGAATCTTTGTCAGGACAGTTAGAAGCCATATGTCCTATCTTATCACAATTGAAACATTTCAAAGGTAGTTTTCCTTTATACTTACCTTTTCCTCTTGGTAACCTTCTGGCTAATAGTGCTTCAAACTCTTCCTGCTTTCTAATTTCCTCATACAGTTTGTGTACTTCTTCCATGTTCTTACGAAATCTTTCACTTGCTCCACTATGATCTCCTTCAAAATACTTATACTTTCTTTCATTGTAATCATTAGATTCATCAAGATGAAAAGAACTAAATGCAGATTCAACTTTATTTACCGATGACCCACTGTTATCAAAATTACTTAAGTCAAATGCATGTAGCTTACCAATAGTAGCATCTAAAGAAACTGGCATATTAGGTACAGACCTCAATTCATTGATTGCAGAGACTTGGATTGCATAAGCTGATAGAAGGGTTCTTAACAACTTACTTGTTATATCATTTTCTTCAATAGTTCCACCTGCTCCTTTGATTTGATTGACAATCTCCTTTGGTCTTGTACTATATTGGGTTATGTTCTCACCTTCATCCATCCTCATAGATTCAATTTGTCCTCTTAGACTATCTACTTTTGCTCTTTGAACATGTTCATCACTGCCATATACAGATATGAGCTTTTCCCACATTGCCTTTGCATCATTGCAGCCTTCTAGATCATTAAACTCTGAGTCGGTCAATGCAGATGTTATTTCAATCATTGCTTGGATATGTTCTTTCTTTGCCTTTATTTCTTCCATAGTCAATGGATAGGTGCTCTATGTGATGAAATAATTCTCCAGATAATATACAACATATTCTCCAACTCCTGATAGGTGCAGCTTCATCCTTTTCTGCCATGTAGAGAAACTTGACTTGTTCAGCTTCGGTGCATCCCTCTTATGCATCTTTGGATCTTTGCCTCAAGTACCTTTAAACTTTTTTTCTTCCGAAGTCCAAAGCTCTAATACCAATTGATAGTTCTGATACTTAATGTAAATATAGATCCAATAGCCAACTAGATGAGAGGTGGGGGGTGAATCATACAAACTTAATCTTCCATAAAAACATTAGATTCAACCTCGGTAACATATACTTTAGTAATATAACCAAAACTGCTAAACATGCAAACTCAAAAGCATATAAACATCATAAACCTCATAACACCAGATTTTACGTGGAAACCCAAATAGGGAAAAACCACTATGGGATTTCAGACCCACTAAGAAATATACTCTTCTAGAGTATGCTTGGTTAAAAGCAAATCCTGTTAAAGATTACAAACACATTGCTAGATGTGACCCGGTTAAGGGATTTCCCTCAGATCTATTAGGATCTTCACCTTGTTAGAAGTGACCTTGTTAAAGGATTTCAAACAATCAATCAAAATGTCACCTTGCTAGAGGGTTTTACAAATAAGACTATTAAGTCCACTCGGTTAAGAGATTTTCTGTCACTTTCACAAAATAACAGTAATAAAAATCTATCTGCAACTTCACATCTAAAATGCTAAAGCAGATTTTTATTTGCTCAATACAATCTAGACATAGAACTAATCTTGTCCATCTGCTGGGCTTCTATACTCTATTATTCAAATAGGTCTTCAAGCTTCTCTGCTCGGTAATCACTATGTAGCATCCCTGTACATACATTTGCCTGCATGCATTGTTTATCAACAGTTCCCTATTTATAAACAATTCGCCAACCGCTTAATCTCCTTGATCACATTTCCCATGATCAATCATAGCCATCAAATCTTCAATCTTGTCCAGGTTCAATGTATCCTTTGATCTGAAAAACATTTTACCCCACCTAGGAACTTGCATACATTTCTTGGAACTTGTGCTAGGGTAATGTGGTTCAATCTGTGTTGTAGATCTTCATGTCGATTTTCCTTTGCCATAGATTCATTAACAAACTTCATGCACGACATACCAATCATTTAATCAGTTCCATCTCATCAGCTTCCTTCATTAAATAACGCATGTAACCATTTAATGTATTTTGTTACAGCTCGGTTACAACTCGGTAACAACTTGGTAAATACTAAACTTCACTCGGTAGACATTCCGCCTTCATTAACCAATAGCGATAACCTTAGGGTTTACCGACTAGGTTCTTTGCTCGGTAACATAGTATATCATTAACCTTACAATTTAAAACATATGTATGATGTTAAAACAATATAAACATCATGATCTCATCATTGTCTGACTCGGTAATAGTTACCCATTGAATACCTTATTCATCCCCTTATTCATCATATTCTTTCTGTGTCTTTTACTGACATCTTTATACTCATCAAATCATACTTCTCAAGATATGGCAACATCATACTAAATTAGAAAATCAATTTCTTGACATCAATGACAAAAATAATAATATTAAGACAGTAAATCATCCTTAATCAGTTATATCCATAGTCATAAACAACCTTCTCAATATCCTTATTGAAATGCCAACAATTTTTTTGATGTATATGTTATAACATTGATGGATATGTATGTATTTATGCCCATGTTATATCTCAAACATGTTATTTTAATACTTAAACAATGTATGCATTTCTTAGATTAAAAGTAGCACATTTGGTGATGAACATCTATGTCTAATTTAATTTCCATGTGATTAATTTCTCAATGCTTCATGATTAAATTGATACATGTATGATTTAATTAAATAACTAAGTATTTAATTAAATGCTACTTTGTTGATGTAGAAGAGAAATGTGTTAAGCTCAAGAACTATGTGACTAATGTGATTTAATTAATTCTAATTAAACACAACATGATATAATCCTAATTAACACATAATAAATTGTATAATATGATAGCATGTATAAAAAGTAAATCTATACATTTACATAAATGAATCCAAGACAAACAATAAATTAAAGAAACATACTTGTCAAGAATGGACTAATGTAGACTAAACAATAAAATATGATTTAATACCATATACTTTAATCAAGATATGCTAACATATTATCCAATTTTGAATAAATAATAGAGAAAGAGAGAGGCAAAGACTAAGAAGATAAAGAAAGAGAGGGAGAGAGAGAGAGAGAGAGAGAGAGAGAGAGAGAGAGAATAACTACGCATAGTATCTACGAAGGTGCATGGCATTTACAGGTTCCTTTATAGGTGTACCTTCCACATCTGCTATGGTGTAAGCACCTGATCCATAGATCTCGACAATGATGTATGGTCCAAGCCAATTAGGGCTGAATTTTCCCTTCTCCCTAGGTAAAGCATTAACGTTATGCTAATTCTCATAAAGTTCTAGATCACCTACTGAGAAGGAATGTTGAATAACTTTATCATTATAGCTCCTTTGCAAAGTTTTATGATATGATTGAATATGTTTGAGAGAATTTATACATCGTTCATCAAGCATTTAAAGTTGTTGAAGTCATTGTTCTCTATAAGAATCATCATCCATTATACCCCTAAGAAAAACTCTCAAAGAAGGAATTTCTAACTCCATAGGCATAATGGCATCAACACTGTAAACAAGATTATAAGGAGTACAACCTATAGCAACACATACACTTGTCTAATAGGACCAAAGAGCGTAGGTTAATTGAGTATTCCAATCCTTACCATGCTTATTCACTGTCTTTGAAAGAATCTATTCAATTATCCTATTCAAAGACTCATCTTGACCATTTGATTAAGGGTAATAAGGTGTAGAAAAGTTATGTTGAATATGATATTTCTCAAGAAACTTCTTCACATCCTTATTTTTAAATGACATTCCATTATCCGAAACTAAGGCAGAAGGTATTCCAAATCGAGAAATAATGTTTTCCAAAATGAACTGACAAATTACTTCAGTAGTAGTGGATCGAAGAGGAACAACTTCCACCCACTTCGTAAATTAATCGGTTGCAGTTATGATGAAGGTATGTCCTTGAGATGAAGGAGGAGATATTTTACCAACAAGATCCAAACCCCATGTAGAAAAGGACCAAGATGCTACTTGACATCAAAGTTCTTGGGCAGGGGCATGGATCAAATTGCTATGTTGTTGACACTGATGACATTTTTTAACAAATGCAAAGGAATCCTTTTCCATGATTTGCCAGTAATATCCCATTCAGAGCAACCTCTAAACTAAGGATCTACCCCCAAAATTCCCCCCACAAGCACCTGAATGTGCTTCCTCAAGGGCAATAGGGATTTTGGTTTTGATGAGACAACAGAGGAGAAAATCATTATAACCCCTCTTATAAACAACATTGGAAAGGATAATGTATCTAGCAGCCAACTTACAAATCCTAGCCCTAGTATTCTTGTTCGAAGAGTCAGGAAAGGTACCATCATTCAAATATCTCACAATATGCGAGTACCATTATTCAAAATCTATAATGAAACAATATGCCACATCACTAGGATTATCAGCAATAGTTGAGGTAGTGAGGTTGTGGATAGTGAATTTAAGATATACCAAGGGATCCTCTAAAGATACAAGAGAAGCCACACATGCCATTGCATTGGCATGTCAATTATCTTTTTGAGGAACAGGCTCCATGGTATAAGAATCAAATTTTTTTAACAAGGATATAGAAAGATCTCTATACTGTAATAATTTATCTTTCTTAGCTTGATAAAATCCCGTCACTTGTCCTATGATTAGTTGAGAATCTCCATAGATATGCAGATGCTTAATATTTGTTGCTAAGGCTGCTTTAATTCTGGCTATAAGAGCCTCATATTCAGAAGTTGTTGGTACACACGAAATTGAGACGATATGATAAAGGGATAGGCTTCTTTCTAGGAGAAAATAAGGCCACACATGCCTCCGATCATGTACGACATATAGAGCCATCAAAGTACAATTCCCAAGTCTCATCAATCTCAATAGAGAAAATATATTCATCAGGAAAGGACTCCGGATTAGGTAGGGAGAAGGGTTAAGGAGCCTCAACTAAGTGGTCAGTCAACGCTTGACCCTTTATTGCCTTCTATGAGACAAACTTAAGGTCAAACTTTGTCAACATCATAACCCACTTAGCTAAGCATCCAAAGAGGTCAGTTTTAGAGAAAATATGCTTGAGGGGATCAAATTTAATGATAACATGCACCTCAACATTCAAAAGGTAATGCCTTAACTTTTGGGTTGCAAAGACCAAAGTAAGGCACTACCTTTCTATCATAGAATATCGGACTTTGTAATCGAGTAGAGTGCAACTTATATAATAAACCGAATATTCTTTACCATCCTTATCATGTTGTGCGAATAAAGCTGCAAGAGCATGAAGGGAAGCAGCTGTGTATAACAGGAAAGGCTTAGTAGGATCAACATGTCAAAGAATAAGAAGATTGGTCAAATAGGATTTTAGGTCTTCAATGATAATTCTAATACTAATTGTAAAGTACAGATGCCAATAGCTAACAAGATGAGAGGGGGGGGTGAATCATGCAAACTTAATCTTCCATAAAATCAACAGATTCAACCTCGGTAACTTATACTTCAACAATATAACCAAAAACTGCTAAACATGCTAACTCACAAACACCTAATCATCATAACACTCATAACACCAGATTTAACGTGGAAACCCAAATAGGGAAAAACCACTATGGGATTTTGGACCCACTAAGAAATATACTCTTCTAGAGTATGCTCGGTTAAAAGAAAATCCTGTTAAAGATTACAAACACATTGCTAGATGTGACCTGGTTAAGGGATTTCCCTTAGATCTATTAGGATCTTCACTTTGTTAGAAGTGACCTTGTTAAAGGATTTCAAACACTCAACTAGAATGTTACCTTGCTAGAGGATTTACAAATAAGACTGTTAAGTCCACTTGGTTAAGAGATTTCCTATCACTTACAAAATAACAGTAATAAAAATATATCTGCAGCTTCACATCTAAAATGCTAAAGCAGATTCTTATTTGCTCAAAACAATCTAGTCATAAGACTTATCTTGTCCCTCTGCTGGGCTCTCTACTCTGTTATTCAAACAGGTCTTCAAGCTTCTATTCTCGGTAATCACTATGTAGCATCCTTGTGCATACACTTGCTCGCATACATTGTTTATCAACAATTCCTTATTTATAAACAATTGCTAACTGCTTAATCTCCCTGATCACATTTCCCATGATCAATGTTAGCCATCAGATCTTCAAACTTGACCAGGTTCAATGTATCCTTTTGATCTGAAAATGTTTTACCTTGCCTCGGGACTTGTAGTCCTTTCTAGGAACTTGCACAAGGTTATTGCAGTTCAATCTGTGCTGTAGATCTTCCTACCGATTTTCCTTTGCCATAGATCCTTAACAAACTTCATGCACGACATACCAATCATTTATACATCTCCGGCTAATCATTGTCCTTCATTAACTAATGCTTTTATCCATCCAATGCACACTATCATAACTCGGTAGACATTCTTCCTTCATTAACCGATATCGATAACCTTAGGGTTTACCGACTAGGTTCCTTAGGGTTTACCGACTAGGTTCTTTGCTCGGTGACATAGTGTAGTATTAACCTTACAATCAACAACATAAGTAGGATAACAAAACAATCTAAACATCATGATCTCATCATTGTCTAACTCAGTAATAGTTGCCCATTGAATAACTTATTTCTCCCCTTATTCATCACATTCTTTCTGTGTCTTTTACCGACATCTTAATTCTCTTCTAATCAATCTTCTCAAGATATGGCAACATCATACTGAATTAGAAAATCAATTTCTTGACATCAATGACAGAATAATGTTATAAAGATAGTTATCATCCTTCTTCAGTTATATCAATAATCTTCAACAACCTTCTCAATATCCTTAATGAATATCAACAATCTCTTGATATTGAAATGCCAACAATCTTTCTTACTATAATGCCAACAATCTCCCCCTTTAGCATTGATGGGAAAACCAACAATTAAATGGTAATACCAACAAGATATTCAAATTGATTCAGATTCAGATTGTTGTTAGACTTCTCCTATTATCCTTGAGCTGTTAAAATCTTTTGAAGTCTTCTCCCTTTTTCATTAGTCTTCTGAGTTGTTGACTTGCATTTAGTCTTCTCCATTTTGCAATCTTCTCCCCCTATCATTAGTATTCTGTTATTTCATCATTTAGGGCTTCCATTCAGTTAACCATTTAGTCTTCTCCCCCTTTGACAACAATGCCAAAAAGTAAAAGAACTAAATCATGATTTCTTCCTTTGTGAAGTGATTTGCCTTGCTATGTATCATCTCAGTCTCGGTCCGAGCAACTTGTCTCAATTCACTATTTCCTGCACAACTTTAGAAAACCTTCTAAAGTGCATAAATCAACATCAATCCACACATAATATTCTATAGATTCATCAAATTGATGCTTTCACTGAACTCGGTCAGTGAGTAGAAGATAGGGGTAGGACCCCTAACTTGCTTCTGAGATACTCAAAAGTGTCCCTTGGCAATGGCTTTGTGAAGATGTCTGCTAATTGCTCCTTTGAACTGATATATTCCAGTACAACTTTCTTTTCTTGAACTTCTTCTCTAAGATAATGACACTTTATAGATATATGCTTTGTCTTAGAGTGCATTACTAGATTCTTTGAAATGTTAATGGCACTAGTATTATCATAGAATATATTTACTGGCTCGGTAAATTTCTCATTTATACCTTCCAATAGTTGTTTGATACATGCTATATTGGTACAATTCAATGCTGCAACAACATATTCAGCTTCTGTTGTTGACTGTGAAATACATCCTTGTTTCTTGATAAGCCAACTCACTAGTCTTTCTCCCAAAAAGAAAGCTCCACCACTTGTTCTTTTCCTGTCATCAATGTCGCCTGCCCAATCAGCATCAGTATAAACTTTTAAATCAAAATCATTCTTCTTTTCATATACTAAGCCATAATCTTCAATGCCTCTCAGGTATCTGAATATTCTCTTGATTGCTGTCATATGGGTTTCCTTGGGATTTGCAGAGAATCTTGCTACAATATCTACTGCATGTGCTATATCCAGTCTACTATGCACAACATATTGCAATTTTCCAATCATAGATTGGTAATGTGTCTCATCAACAGATGCAGATTCATCATTCTTTGATAGTTTATAGTTAGTAGTCATAGGAGTACTTATAGGTTTAGAATCCTCCATTCCAAATTTCTTCAAGATTTCCTTTATGTACTTGGACTGAGTAATGAAAATCTCATCTTTCATTTGTAGTATCTGTAAACCTATAAAATACTGTATCTCACCGATTAGTGACATCTCAAATTCTTTGCACATTTCATTTCCAAAATTCTTGCATAAAGAGTCATTTCCACAAAATATAATGTCATCAACAAATATGGCTAAGATCAGTATTCCATTGTCCTCATCATTATTCATGTACATGTTGTTGTTTTCACTTGTCCTTATAAAACCAATCTTGATTAAGTAAGAGTGCAATCTTTCATACCATGCTCTAGGTGCTTGTTTCAGACCATATAAAGCTTTATTCAATTTGCATACTTGATCTTTACTCTTGTCTTCAACAAATCCTTCAGGTTGTTCAATATAAACTTCTTCTTCTAGTATACCATTCAAAAATGCAGATTTAACATCCATTTGATATACCTTGAAATTTTTTAAAGCAGCATATGCCAACAATGTTCTTAATCCCTCAAGTCTAGCCACAGGTGCAAAAGTATCACCATAATCTATTCCTTCTTCTTGAGCATAACCTTTGCAAATTAGTCTTGCTTTGTTGCAAATGACCTCACCTTTCTCATTTAGCTTGTTTCTGAAAATCCACCTAGTACCGATTACATTTTTCTCATTTGGTCTTGGGATCAGTGTCCATGTGTCATTCTTCTTGATTTGATCAATCTCTTCTGTCATAGCATTTACCCAATCTTCACTGTTAAATGCCTCTTTCATCATTCTCAATTCAAATTCAGATATTAGACATGTGTTCTCTCTCAGTTTGTTCCTTGTCATCACTGGATCCTCCTTATCTCCTTATTTACATGACAAAACCTTTTATGCCATAACCAAGTATCATCTATCATAGCATAAAGACACTTGTTCTGAGTTGAGTCAAGATGAAATGTATTACCTTTTGTTTGTGTCCGGGTAGCAGCTAACTTTCCATGCTTGTCATGAACTTTGACAATTCCTTTCTGAAATTCTATTCGGTATCCTGTATTATTTAGCTGTGCTACACTCAACAAATTGTATTTCAATCCTTCAACCCAGTATACATCATCACATTTAGCATTGTTAAGAAGTGTTATAGATCCTTTACCTTTCACCGGACATGGTGCATCATTACCAAATCTTACATGGCCTCCATCATAGTCTTCTAATTTAACAAACTTGTGTTTATCACCTGTCATATGATGTGAGCATCCATTGTCTATGATCCAAGAATAATTATTATTTATGTGAGATATTAGGGCTTTTTCTTCATACCTTTCTTCATCAAATCCATCCTTAATAGCCACATAAACAACTTCCTCAGTATCAGTTTCATCAGATTTGTCATCGTTGGATTCCTCATCAGCTACTAGACATGTCTTCCTATCTCTCCTTCTAAAGTCTTGGTGTCCTCTGTATTGGTTGTCTTTCTACCTATTATCTCGGTATTCTCTCTTTTCACTAGATTCTTTGTCAGAACAGTTAGAAGCCATATGTCCTATCTTATCACAATTGAAATATTTTAAAGGTAGCTTCCCTTTATACTTACCTTTGCCTCTCGATAACCTTTTGGCTAATAATGCTTCAAACTCTTCTTGCTTTTTGATTTCCTCATACAGTTTGTGCACTTCTTCCATGTTCTTACAAAATCTTTCACTTGCTCCACTATGATTCCCTTCAGAGTACTTACTCATTCTATCATTGTAATCATCAGATTCACTAATATGAAAAGAACTAAATGCAGATTCAACTTTATTTACCGAAGACCCACTGTTATCAAAATTACTTAACTCAAATGCATGTAGCTTATTAATAGTAGCATCCAAAGAAACTGGCATGTTAGGTACAAACCTCAATTCATTGATTGCAGAGACTCGAATAGCATAAGCATAGTTCTCATACTAATTGTAAAGTACATATGCCAATAGCTAACAAGATGAGAGGGGGGGGTGAATCATACAAACTTAATCTTCCATAAAATCAACAGATTCAACCTCGATAACTTATACTTCAGCAATATAACCAAAAACTGCTAAACATGCTAACTCATAAACACATAATCATCATAACACTCATAACACCAGATTTAACATGGAAACCCAAATAGGGAAAAACAACTGTGGGATTTCAGACCCACTAAGAAATATACTCTTCTAGAGTATGCTCGGTTAAAAGAAAATCTTGTTAAAGATTACAAACACATTGCTAGATGTGACCCGGTTAAGGGATTTCCCTTAGACCTGTTAGGATCTTCACTTTGTTAGAAGTGACCTTGTTAAAGGATTTCAAACACTCAACTAGAATGTTACCTTGCTAGAGGATTTACAAATAAGACCGTTAAGTCCACTCGGTTAAGAGATTTCGTATCACTTACAAAATAACAGTAATAAAAATATATCTGCAACTTCACATCTAAAATGTTAAAGTAGATTCTTATTTGCTCAAAACAATCTAGTCATAAGACTTATCTTGTCCCTCTGCTGGGCTCTCTACTCTATTATTCAAACAGGTCTTCAAGCTTTTGTGCTCGGTGATCACTATGTAGCATCCCAGTGCATACACTTGCCCACATACATTGTTTATCAATAATTCCTTATTTATAAACAATTTCTAACCACTTAATCTCATTGATCACATTTCCCATGATCAATCTTAGCCATCAGATCTTCAAACTTGATCAGGTTCAATGTATCCTTTTGATCTAAAAATGTTTTACCTTGCCTCAAGACTTGTAGTCCTTTCTAGGAACTTGCATAAGGTTATTGTGGTTCAATCTGCGCTATAGATCTTCCTATCGATTTTCCTTTGCCATAGATCCTTAACAAACTTCATGCATGACATACCAACCATTTATACATCTTTGGCTAATCATTGTCCTTCATTAAATAATGCTTTTATCCATCCAATGCGCACTATCATAACTCAGTTGCAACTCAGTAAATACTAAACTTTACTCGGTAGACATTCTGCCTTCATTAACCGATATCAATAACCTTAGGGTTTACCGACTAGGTTCGTTGCCTGGTGACATAGTGTAGTATTAACCTTACAATCAACAACATATGTAGGATATTAAAACAATCTAAACATCATGATCTCATCATTGTCTAACTCCATAATAGTTGCCCATTGATTAACTTATTTCTCCCCTTATTCATCACATTCTTTCTATGTCTTTTACCGACATCTTAATTCTCTTCTAATCAATCTTCTCAAAATATGGCAACATCATACTGAATCGGAAAATCAATTTCTTGACATCAATGACAAAATAATGTTATAAAGATAGTTATTGATAAGTCGGTGTATTGACATGTTTTTTATCAGGACTCTTAGGTTTTTGGTATCTTTTGGGTTGCATTATGATAGTAAAATATTGTGAATCGACTATATGTAATCCATGTTTTAAAACTAAACTTAAGAAATCATGTTTGAACCTTGTCTGTTAATTCCTGCAGCCATGCCAATTTATTCCTGCAGCCAAATGGTTTGTCCCTGTGATATGCGGATTATTTCGGATGATTTCATATATGAGTTAATGAATGTATTAGTTAAGTAAAATACATATGCATGTCCTTGTATATTGTTTCTGTTTTAGTGTAGATAATAATTGATGCTGCAGTGGAGAATTTTCTTTCATGCCTAAGGACTGGAGAATCACATTTAGATAGTTGGAGGTCAAACTGAAGGAGATTCAAGCGAGCACAATCTATGGTATAATCGGAGCAGTTGTACTTCACCATGGGAGTTTAACTCCTGTGCATGTTTAATTTGCAAAATATCTCTTTGGCATGCAAAGACTGTGGTTCGGTTTCAAATCCATAGTTCCTGCAGCCAAGCTCTCGGTTATCCCCTTCATCTGACAGCTATCCACCTCTTCTTTTGGGCATAACTAGAGTTGTCCATTGTAGTTTGTCTTTTCTTTATAATAAGCTCTTCCTTCTTTTCTGAGTTAGACAGATTGGAAAGGGATTGAGCAGAGTTTTTGTTACACATTCTAAATTTTCTCTTTTAGGATATGTAATCATCTTTTGGGAAGAAATGAATAAAAATGATATTCTGATCTATTAATAGTTCTTTGCTGAGAATTTGATATCACTCATCCAAGGGGGCCCACTTGGTGAGTGATCCTGTGTTTATGATTATTGAAGTTAGTTTTTACTTAGTTGCAGTTGAAGTTCATGATTGGATTGTTCCTGCAGCCACTGGAAACAAATCCTTTGACTGTTCCTGCAGCCAAGGCAGAATGGTGTGATTCCTGTTATTTTCATTAGATCTTTCTAGCAGAGTTTTGTAAAGCTTTCATTTAGCCTTTTATGATTTCCATTCCTTCCTTTCCTACAGTAATTAAGAATAATCATTTAAGGAGCTTAGTGCATATATATTGCAGACCCATTTCAAGTTTTACGTTCCTGGATTGACAACTAAATGAACACCAACCATGAGGATAGTAAACTCTACCATATGAATGTCCAAACTTTGGATTGAGATTTCAATTAGAGGTATTATTATTGTCATTATAGTTGGGGTAGACAGTTATCATCCTTCTTCAGTTATATCAATAATCTTCAACAACCTTCTCAATATCCTTAATGAATATCAACAATCTCCTAATATTGAAATGCCAACAATTTTTCTTACTGTAATGCCAACATTCAAATGCTTGACAACAATCCTCATTCCATTGGAAAATGGTACTCTTTTTAAGAAACTGAGTAAAAGGAAAGGTGCGATCTACAAGTTGAGAAACAAACCTACGAATAGCTTGGATTTTTCCCTGCAAACACTTTAGTTGGGAGACATTCTTAGGAGGTCGCATGTTAACAATAGCTTCTATTTTCTTTGTGTCCACCTCAATGCCACGATGTGAAACTATGAACCCTAATAGTTTTTCACTATCCACACCAAACACACATTTTCGAGGATTCAAGCGCATGTTATACTTATGAATTCTCTCAAAGATTTGGTGAAGGATCTTAACATGATCTATACAAAGAATGAATTTAGCTAAGATATCATCAACGTAATCTTCTAAAGTCTTATGCATATAGTCATGGAAGATGAGATTCATAGCATGTCAATAGGTTGCACCTGTGTTTTCAATCTAAAAGGCATCATAACCCAACAAAACGTACCCCAAGGGGTGGTGAAAGTAGTTTTGTATTGATCTTGAGGATTAATGAAGATTTAATTATATCCTGAGAAACCATCCATGAAGGATAAGAGGGCATGACCTGCTATGGAATCCACTATCATATCGATATTCGAGAGAGGAAAATTATCTTTTAAAGAGGCTTTTTTTAGATCACGGAAGTTCGTACACATCCTAATTTTATTATCAAGCTTAGGCACAACCACAATGTTTGAAATCCATAGATAATAATTGATAGGATGGATGAATCCAGCATCCAACAATTTTTCAATCTCATCTTTAACAAGAAATGACACTTTAGGGTGAATTTTTTGAATCTTTTGCTTCATAAGTTTAGCATCAGGAATCAGGACAATGTTGTTAGTGACAATCTTAGGATCTATCCCAGGCATATCAAAGTATATCCAAGCAAAGATTTCAAGAAATTCAAGTAATAACTCAAAATATTATTTTTTCTCTTCTTCTTCAAGACATATCCCTATCTTAATGATTTTATTTTCAACATAAGGATCTATCCTGATATCAATAGTGTCACTTATTAGGAGATTGCTTTGTTGAGGAGCATCTTTTAATTGAGGAAACTCTTTAACTATCTCATCGTTATTTCTTTCTTTCCCAAAGTAAGCTTCCGCATTTAGATAATAGGGAAAGCCACGATTATGGTGATAACGAGGAAAGTTGTCATAAGCTCCTAAGAATTTGGCTAAGGAAACATCGTTAGGAAAAATATCCAAAGCTAGGACACTAGAAGAGTCACAGTCAAGATACTCTCGATATTTTAGCAAAAGAGAAGTAGAAATGACATTAACACTAATAAATGATCTCTTAGAGGTTTTAGTACACTTAAAAGGATCATAACCAAGCCCAAATATCATATCGCGGAAGTTGTTTTCCAAGGGAACCTTGATCCCCTATTCTTCAACACCACATCCATTACCATTATATATGCACCTAGATAGGATGTGAAAACCAGTACCATAAAGATTAGCCATTTTTACAGAAGGAGGAGGATTTTCATAAAGTGAAGGTTCAAAGTCCTCCAGGTCAGAAATGGGAGACGAAGTCTAGGAAGCCGCCACAAAGTTATTACTCAATGGCCTAGACAAAGTAGGTTGCACCTTAGATTCCCTAGGGGGAATTTTATATTCCCCTATGAAAGTAGGATTGAAATCGAGGGATTCCCAATCATCTTTTGCAAGAACATTCTCAAGAGAAAAGGTATTCCTAGTAGTAGAATCAAGCTGAAAATATTCTCCCTCAAGAATCTTAGGTTCACTTGAGGAAGTATTGGGAATCGATTCAAATGTAGGAGATAAGTTTGATGAAGTGGTCCCATTAGTAGGAGTATAATCTTTAGATGAATTATCTAAGACAATTGGAGAAGATCCAATTGAAGAGGATTTAGAACTTGATGTTTGTAGACAAGCCTAGAGACTTGTGTCACCTAGCAAGGTATATGTTTTATTGTTGTAAATGAATTAAATCTGCCTATGCAATGTAGAGGGGAAAACTTGCATGTTGTGAATCCAAGGTCGACCTAGCAACAAGTTATACATCAATTATCTAGACATGACATGGATAGGTGTGGGTAAAGTAACATGACCTACCTTAATAGACAAGGTAATGATACCTAATGAAGATTTAGTAACATTGTCAAAGCCTTGGACAGTAAGAAGAATTGGGCTTAATAAGAGATGTATTAACATTGATCTTATGCAACAAGTTAATGCTACAAACATTAAGACCAAAACCATTGTCCACTAGTGTTCTCTTTATTGTACTATCATTTATGATAACCACAATCATCAAAGGATCATATTATTATTTAATTTCACTATAGGGTAGCTCATCTTGTGTAAATACAATCTGAGCCTTAGGTGTTGTGATAGAATTAATCAAGGAAGCCATATTATCAGATGCCACTATGGGTGGGACATTTAATGTTTTCAATGCATCTTGTAGCATTCCATGGTGAGTTGAAGAAGTTTGAATCAAATACCAAAGGGATATCTTGGTAGGAGTAGCTTTAAGTTGTTCAACTAGGTCATAGTCCTTACCAAGAGTTTGTGAAATGCAAGGCGCTTGAGGAAGAATGGGTTGAGGACCAGGAAGAGAAGTTGGAATAACCAGATGAGGATTAGGATGCCTATTATTTCTCATGTTATAGTTATGGGTAACTACATTATAATTCTACTTAGTTAGTTGTTTAGCGTAGCTATAAGGACTCTTAGTAGGATTCCTTCCTTGAATCGTAATGATGGGTTTGTTTGGAGTACCAAAGGAGCCATGACTATATCCACCTTGAACCAAGAAAAGAGGTTGATTAGGAAGAGATGAATTCAGAGAAGGACAAGCACCTTAGACTACAAAAAGAGGTTTTCTATGTTCATTCACATTGATCATATTTATTAACCTTTTAGATGCATTACTCTTGTTTGAAGATTTAGGCAAAGACATAAAGTCATCAAGAGCATCATCCAATAAAGCATGATCATAGTGATTGAAAGGCTTATCTTTGGACTCAAAAGGAGACAAAACCTTATAAAGGGAATTGTGAAGGTCAACCATGTCATTATATTTTGTGGAGGAGTTGATAGGAATATACCGATGAGAGGAATCATTCAACTTATCTTTCTCATCACCACGAAATGATATAATAACAAGGTTGATTATTTTTTGGCAAAATGAGGGTTTAGAAGGCTTAGGGTTCAAAAAATCATCTAGAGCTTCATCTAATTCATCCTTACTAAACTCATAATCAACAAAATTACATACATCATCAAAAGCATGAACATCTTGCAAATAGAAATTTGACATTTTAAAATTGAAATGAAAACACACAATGCAAGCAAATAAAGGGAAATCACCTTTTTTTTTTGAATTTTATGTTAATAAAGAAAAATGAAAAGATATCAAATCTAGATCTAATAATGCAGTGTAATGAAAATGAAATCATGTTTGAGGATGGGTTCACCAAAGACGTGTAGGGGAAAAAGTGAGACTAGGTATGGAAACCCTAATCCAACTCTCATACACACTCACAGAATAAAAAAGAGCATAGGGAGGTGACACACTTCGGGCTACTTATTGTGTGAAAGAGAGAGCTAAGGATCACCTCTTAGGTTTTTTATTCCTTTGTTGTAAATGATAGAGAGGAATGATTCAAAAATGCAATCTAACCTAGGATGAAAGTAAGTAAGCAAACCCTAATCTAAAAATGCAGATCAAAGGACAACTGATATATTGCTAAAAAGTATAGACTAGGAGACAAAATTAGAGGTTCAACTATATCTGAAATCTGAGTAAAAATGTCTGTGACCAGGGTGCCATGCCACTATCCTAATTCTGCAAGTCTGGAGCTGCAACTGACAGAGTAAGTTTTGAAGCCTGTAAGACACTATTCTGCCAAATCCTATTGATAGAGGGAAGAACCAAGGCATCATGTCCATGTCCTAGGTAGGGCTAGGGTTCCACGCCCCTATCCTAGGTAGGACCAGGGTGCCACACCCCCATCCTTGGGGTTTCTGATGAAATCTGCACTCAAAAACTATCTTTGTGCGCTCCTCTGGTCCTGAAACTTTTGATGACGCTCAAAACCAAACTTGTATCTTAATCTACAAAATAGGGTTTTGGGTGGCTATATGGGGTGTTTCCTTAGTCAAATCCATATTTTGGTGATTTCTACCTCCACAAATAGTCGATAATATACTAAAAATGTGTGTGCAAGAACCTTGTCTATGTACAAGATCCTAAAATGAAAGCAAACAACCTAGAGAAACCCTAATTTCTTACAATTGACAAAGGAAATTCTATAAATCCATGATGCAAAGTGATCTAAAGCATGAATATGAATCAAAATAAAGCTCATATAAAGACATGGAAACAACATGAAACCATACCCAACCCCAAGGGAGAGGTACAAGCCAATCTTCATTCGATGATCTCCTATTGTTCTCCTACATCTTCAAAAGCCTCCAATTGATGAAATGATAATTGATGAATGTTGAATGTTGTTGAATACTTCAAAGATCTACTCTTTCACTGCAAAGAGGGCTCTTTCTATTCCAAAAACTTTCTCTTAGATTCTTAGAAGAAGACCCCTTCAAATGAAGAAAGAGATCTCTTAAGTATGAAACCCTAGATCTTAATTTCATGTTTAGGCCAGCCTAGGATTTGAATTTCCCACCAATATTTTGGGGTTAAGCAATATTATATCAGAGGATTATGCTCTCGAAATTTCAAGAAAAAATTCGAGGACCATGTGCATTCCCGCCACGGTCCGACCAACTTTTCACCAAATTTTCAAGGCCATTAGATATGATGATATTAGATCACATCCCAAAGTTACAACTAATTTCGAGATGTTTTGATATGTAAAATATGGTGGGTGAATATTTTATCAATAGCATACCAATGCCAAAACATATGATTCACACACAGCTATGTCGAGAAGTTAATCTCTCCTCTCATCAAGGAGAGGTTCCCTTTGAAATTTCTTCTCTAATTAACAAGAAACTAAAATATGTGGCTAAGTTTCAAGCATATAACTCTCTTTTTTCAGATTTTATGTATTTTTCCCCCACTTGTTAAAATTTCTCTATCATTTATGATACTTAAAGAAATGAACAAACTACTCCAACAAATTACTCCAAAGCTTACAATCAAGAAGCACAAAGTCTTTCTTGGATGCAATTCTAATTAAGCTAATGAATACAAATGATAAGAAATTTAACTTACAACCTAAAGTCTTCAAGTATAAATTTTCAATTCCTTAAACTACAAGTAATACCAACAATAAAAAGCCTACCACTAATCACTTAACATCAGAAAATTTCTCAAATATGTAAACAACACAAAGTCTATTTCCACAATTAGAAAGCTCTTTCATTAACTTTCACAATTTCACCAAAAGATTCAAGATCATAAAGAATGGTTATGAGAACTAAACATTGTAATACCCTAAAATTGGTCATCTAAACCATGGGCCCCTAATCTTGACAACATCACCAAGGCCCTAACCAAGGCAATTAAATCAATCTTGAGCACATTATTAATTCTTTAATTATCAAAAATCACATGGCAAATCAATTACTCAATATTAATTAAATATTTATTTAATTAATTGAATCATTTCCAAGAATATCATTTTGATCAATTATCCTATTTTAATTTATTAAATATCTTTGCATATTTAATTAATTAATAAATTTGCCATTCAATCATGCGAAAAGAATTAATTTACTACAAAAAGAAGAATTTATTACAAAACAAAGAGTTGAATTGAAAATTAAATAAAATAGTTGAACTGAGAGAAATCAAACTTGAGATATTATTTCTTTTTCTAAATTTAGAACTTGAAATCAGATAAGCAATTAATTGAATTATTAATTATTATCTTAAATTGGAACTCGAAGCTTTTCAGAAAAAAGAAGTTCAGTTGCATTAAAAAGACCTTTTTCTTGAATAAATCAAATATGTGCATGGAATTATCTATTTTTATCTGATATGCATGGAATTAATTTATTATTATTTTCCAATGCAACTTGGACTTCTAATTTGAATGCGTTTCAATTAAACTATAATTGGAATCTATCTCAAGGTTAACTCAACTTGATTTCTCAATTATTTTCAATTAATCCTAAATTGAGCTTTTTCTCCTGTGATTTTCTATAAATTCAGTCTCCAGCTCTCATTCCAATTCACCCCAGAGATTTTTGAGAACACGCTTGGAGATTGTTATCATGCTGATTTTGCTCTGGAGTCATTGATATATTGTGCTCTTTTTTTTAGATTACTTGCATCCATTATTGCTTGAATTGATTATTGCTTGAATTATTCATCCATCTTGCATCCATATAGCTTTAAATATCATATAGATTAAATCCTTCGTCTTGGTGTAGTCTAGTCACTGGTATTGCTTATAAAAAATCTAAGAGCAATCTTATACTCACATCTTTTAGAAGGCAATTGGTCGATTTGTCATGGTTTTCTTATTAATGCTTATATCTGACTAACCATGCATATAATGACTAAATTGAAGTGTTGTGTATTGCAGATACAGCTCCTTATCCCACTTTTCACACACACATTTCTGGCGCCCACCGTGGGGCCCAAGACTACATTTTTCGGCCTCCAAGATTGATTTTTTTTATTTGTTATTTTTCAGGTTTTTCGACTTTTCGGATTTTTCAGCCTTACAGCCTATGCATCACCTCGTACGACAATTTTTATAGGCTGAAATGACAAAATTCAGGTATCGTACGAAAGGTAATATTTTATCGTACGAGTAGATTTTCTGTCGTACGAGCAGAGATCCTCTATCGTACGAGCAAACATCATCAACAATCCTATTTTGTGCGATACTAAATCATGTCTCGTATGAGTCAAGAGTCTGTCGTACGATTTCGTATTTTCTAGTAAAAAGGCAAATTTCATGATTTTATCATTTTTTTTATTATTCTGACAACTGACCCTGATTGTTTATCCATCTGTCTCAGAATTTTTCATAGCCTAACTAGTTTTTGCAGGATGCTTGTCGAAGAATATGCTTGTCGCACAAAGACAATATGACTACTGATTCGTTGTCTTTGTAGGTTACCTGAGGAGAATCGACTAAACATCGTGTATTCTTTAAATTCATTTTTAGGCACCTAACTTGCTATCTGGTTAATGAACAGAATCTGTCTTTCATGTTTTAGAAAAATCTAGGAGGTAGGAGAGTATTCTCTTGTCTTCTTTTAGACAATCAGAAATCTAGACCCTTGAAATGCTTTCTTAAGATTGATTGCAACATCTTTAGCAGGCTTGCCCTCCCGAGGAGCTAATAACTCTATAGCCTTTAGGGCCGGTGAGAGGGGAATGACCTAAGTGGGAATGGCTAGACGCCAAGTACTCCAACCCACTATCAAATAAACATGATTTGATGAAAATCAAGTCAATGATAGTGCTCAGGAATAGCTCTCCTCTGTACCTTCAGGTATATTAAACCAGTATGGGAGACCTCTTAATTGAGTTTATACCTCGACGCGCCGAACGGACCCCTTACTAAATCCAATTAAAATTAGAAGCTACCCGGTTCACCTCTGAAAGGGAGATAATCTTTGTGCAAGAGAGATAGTAACTCTCCCAAGATACTTGTCATTTCGTGCCCCCATTAGCATTTGGAGTCGGATAATACGGCATTGAGAATCCATTGTGTGAGACTCAGCAACCATATTCTAATTAGCAATTGGGTGTGTACCTGAGTCTACAAGCAAAGGTTTTCTTTCCTCACCAAAATCCTTAGGGTTTGCATGCTGTGATTGGAGTCACTATACATACTACTTGTTTTCTATGTTTTCATCCGTGAAACAAAAACTGAAATACCAAAAATCAATGAAGACCAGAAACAACTCAGTGAGTCGAAACTCTGTCCATGTTAGAAACTAGTCCATCTTAAGTCGAAACTCTGTCCGTGTCGGAAACTAGTCTAGCCTGGTCAAAAATCAGTCCATCTCAGAACTTGTCATACTCAGTTGTCATACTCAGTAGTCAAAAAACTCAGAATTTTTAGTCTCTGCCCTGAGAAAAGCCATACGAGTCTACTACTTTATCATGCTGCACCAGTCTTGTGTTGTACAAGTTTACTGATTTATCATTCCATAGCAGATTCTCAGTCATATGAGTCTACATCATTTATCCTCCTACACTATGTCCTATCTCGTATGAGACAGAATTGACCTCAGTCTTTTGTCGTCCTGCACATGCCCATCAGTCGTACGGTATAAGGCAGCAACTCATACGAAATAAAAACTTTTGTCATCCTATAACTGCTAAATCGTCATCTGGTTCAGAAGACCCAGTCGTACGAGTCTCTGGTTTTGTCAGATAGAATAGTCAAAATTGCCAAAAACACAGTCTACAGTGAACATAATACTGGTTATCATTTTCCTAAGCATAAAACAGATCAAAATAGTGTACCTCTACCATTTTTTTTTGTTGTTGCACGATTTATCGATCACCCTTTAGCTAGTTCAAATCAAACCACCTATCAAACTCAAGTCACTTAGATAACGTCTTACATAGGATATATCGTTCTTGAATCAGACTGAATCTTAGTTGCTATTTTAGAATCAACCCAGGTAAACATCTTATACAGGATAGATCTTTCCTGAAACCAAACTAAATCTCAGTTGTTTCTCTCAAACAATACTTTAACTAAACAAACTAGCACTGAAATTGATCTTGACCTCTACATCCAAAAACAAGCTTTGGATCACACTAATCCGTAAAGATGCCTATACAAACCAGGAATTCCAGTAAGAAAGAAGCCAAACATAAGGAACCGGTCTTCACATACCAGCATAATCCATTTTATCAGGAAGGCCCACTCACTGACATACCTTCATCATCAGGAATACCGAATTTTGATGAACCTCGACCTCCTCCTATATATGAGATAGTATACAACAACAAAAATAAGGACAATAGTAATGTTCATGAAAGTGATGATTCCTCCTCCAGTGACGCTGATCAAGATGTTGAACCTTCCAAAAAAGAAATTCTTGACTTACAAAAGGACAAAGACTTTAGAAAAGTGATGAATGCTATCCTAGCTAGAGAGAAGGAAGACTATATCTTAGAATTAGCAAGAAAAGGTGCCAAACTTCCTGTTGGATATGATGTTCAGACACTTGTCACCAAAAAGGAAGATTCCCCTATCCTCGCAGTACACAAACAGCTACTAGCTTTGAAAACTGAGATCACGAAACTAAAGAATAAGGATAAATCCCCGAAGCAATACTCCTTGGAGACAATATTCCCATTTCCATTTGACAAGAGTCTATACATACCTCCATTTCCTTCACGAGTTGAAATCCCAAAATTTGATAAATATGATGGTATCTCAGATCCCCAAGATCATGTCAGAGAGTTTTGTGCTGCCTGTATGGAATTCATGCACGATCACACCTATCTCATGCGTCTTTTCCCGAGGAGTCTGGGAGGACAAGCCATGGAATGGTTCTCAAGTGTACCTCAAGGAATAAAATCATTTGAAGAACTAGTCCAACTATTCTTGCAACAATACTCATACAACATTTGACATACTGTGACTATGATCGATCTTTGCAATACTAAACAGAAGACGGGAGAACCTTTTTTCACTTTCCTCCAGTGTTGGAGAAGGACTTTCTCTAGGTACCCATGACCTATCCCAGACTCTGAGAAAATGGATATATTTGTCAATAACTTGGTCCCATAATTGGAATATAGTATCTAAATGCAAATACAACCATCATTTAATAGGATGGTAGACAATGCCATTCGAATGGAAGATGTGCTCATCAAAAAAGGGGATATTTCACCTTGGAAGGAAACACAACCAGGATCTAGTTCTAAAGAGAAGAACAAGTATTGGAAATTTGGCAAGGACAAAAACAAGAATGTTGTTAATGATGGAGTAGTAGATACTGTTAAAACCAGCTCACAGCCTACAATATTCAACTTGGCTAGTGGTACACAAGATGTCAAAGCTACTAAGATTGCAACAGAGAATACTCCTAAGAAAAAAGAATGGTTCAAAGAGAAACCTTGGCTCTCTAAACCTAAGCATGATTTCACTCCTCTCGAAGAATCATATGAATCTTCTTTCAAGACTCTATTGGCAAACAACCTGATAACGCTACCAGATAACTCCAGACCATATGATCCAGAAGTCAAACCAAGATGGTGGAGAGAAGCTGAATACTGTGATTTTCATCAAAACAAGGGTCATAACATAAATAATTGCATGAAACTAAAACATGAGATTCAAGATCTTATAGACATTGGTAAAATCATTATCGAAAATCATCTGACCAACACTGATCACAAAGCATTCAAAGATCCTTTACCTGTTTACGAACAAGGTGATTCATCAAAGACCAAAGGAGGTGCTAAGGTAAATTATACCTATGCCAGCCAGGACAGCGTTATCAACATGATTGAGCCTTCACACTCGGAATATTGCAATGTGATTATAGTTCAAGATAAACCAAATGAATCACGATATGCAAGAGCTCTGACCCGATCTCAAAAGAAAGTCACTCTCCAAGGAGCTAGTTCTTCTAATTTGGCTCAAGAAACATCAAACCCAACAGCCTTACCAAATAAACAAAAGGAATCAACCTTGGACAAATTTAAAAGGTTAACTTTGTCATCATCCTCTAGATATAGTGTAGTTGAATAGTTAAAAAAGACAAATGCTCAAATTTCAATTTTTGAATTGCTACAACTCTCATCGGCTCACAAGGAAATCCTAGACAAAGCATTGCTCACTACCAACGTTCCAAAAGATTTAGACATTGATCGGTTTTAGTCTATGGTGGGTCATCTAACTTCACCTCACTATTTGACCTTCTCTGAAGAAGATGGCAATTCATTAAATCATCCACATAACCAGCCATTGCATATTGAGGCCATGATCCACAAACATAGAGTCAAACGTGTTTTGATAGATGGAGGCGCGGGGTTGAATATCTGTACTTACCATCTGCTCACACAACTAGGATTCTTTGAAAATGTTATTGATCCAGGCAAGAAAATAACAATTAAAGCCTATGATGAAGAAGAAAGGACCTCCACAAGTCTAGTATCATTACCAATCAGAGTGGGACCAGTAGAGAGAGAAGTGCTTTTCCAGGTTCTTGATATTCCATTGTCATACAATATTTTACCAGGCAGGTCATGGATTCATGAAATGAAGGCAGTACCGTCAATATATCACCAATGCTTAAAGTTTCCTTATAACGGAGCTGAAGTCAATGTATTCCCACTGATACAAATGTCATCTATAATGCATTGACAAAAGGTGCAGATACTTTTGTGCCTCATAATAGGGCAGCCTCTCCAAATGAAGATCCAAAAACATTGATGAAAGACTTAGAAAAGAGATTGAAGATTACAGATACCGACATGGATGGCTACAAGATAGAACTAGTACTATCATTAGTTTCTCTTCCTCCATCACCAAAATAGTTGGGCAAACCATCTGAGAACATGAGAACATAGAATTCAACTCCTAATATCATATATGATGGTCTTTTTGTACAGTCTTCTACCTCCTTGGCCAATGAAATAGAAGAGGATGTTGTGCTTAACTAGCTCTTTAAGGAAGATAGTCAAAATAAAGAGGTACGACACTGTGAGATTTCTCCTACTCAGTATGGTCCTGGTTACAAAATGATTCAGTGCATGGGGTATTCCAGTACGGGTCCTCTACGCAAACAAAAGAAAGCTATTATTGAACCAATTCAGCTACAAACCAAATCCACAAATGATAAGGCTGGACTGGGATATAATCTGAAAAAGACATCAGACCAAAAACATATTTCTAAGTCTAGGTGCTCGAAAAAGATATTGCCTTTAACATTACATGAAGCAAACACTAAACAAACAAAAGTAGAGTGTAGAGAAGAGAAAGAGAATTCAACAGTCAAGAAAGAAGAAATAGTCAGTACTCAGGCTTCAATGGTATCAGCTATGATAATACAAGAAGTTGAGGTCCCTAAGGACATAAGAGATGAAGTTGTAAGAATCAGAGAATTGTTCACACCATTAAAAGTTCCAGTCACATATACTGGCAGGCAACAAGTAGATGATTCAAAGACTGATTCAAATGAGTATGAATGGGGTCCTAACTACCTTTTAGACACATCCACTACAGAAACTCCAGAAGAATCTAGTGGTGTCATAGATGGTGCTCAAGAGCTGATGCGTATGAAACTAGACAAAGAAATACAGGAGATCAGATGAAAGAGACAAGCCAACTATGAACAAGCATTGACAAAAGGAACAATACCAGAGAACTTTTCATCCATGTACCCCCATGCTAAACTAGAACAAATCAAGTACAACACTACACAAGAAGAGTTAGAAGCTACACAAAATGAACCAATCATCAGTCCAGAAGAAGCTGAATGGAGTAGGCGACAACAAGTTACAGAAACAATGGGATCATGTCAATAGGTGTGTTAGGTACAAATAACAGATGAACCACAATATGAAGAAACTTGCAGCATTAAAGATGTTGGCATTGATACCATACATATGCTTACTAAATCACCTGAAAGAGGTTTGGAAACTTCATCTAATGACTCTGACGACAATCCTATTCATGATGATATCCACTTAGCTTCAAAATTGGAATCATCAGATACAAACAATGAAAAGTTGCCTACTAGTTTTATTGTTGTTAAACCATGATATGATGTCCAGTCTGGCATAGTAAACGACGTTACAAGTATGCCTATTGGATTAGATCAATTAAATATTAACATGAACTCTAATAATCATGATCTGACTTTTCCTAGTCTCGAGACACTGGCGCAAGGTATACTTCTAGAACTCGACTTCTTGATTCACAGCTGTGATAACAATACCATGAACGCTCCCGAACCTACCCCAAATTTATCCTTAGTACACCCTGAATTGATTGACTACATGTTACAAAACCAACCAATGGATGTACTTAGTTTTTCCAATGATTAAAGATTAGCCTATTATCTCAATGCAGTCGAACCTATGGACTCTTCCACCAGTGAACAAAGTGAAAATATGATTGAAGCAGATATCAAGTATCTTAGTCGCAAAAATAGAAAAGGTAAAAATAAAAGATCTAATGGAGAAAACCACATTGTGGTAGTGTCAGAGTCTAAAAAAGAGAAAATAAAGGATGTACCTAAAGGTGAAAACCTCTTTCAGGTGCCTAAAGGTGAGATACTTGGTATACTGCCCAGTCATTTCTAGGAGCAGTCTTCCATATTGATCAAGCCAACTCAGCCAGTGAATATCAGGAGTCAAGAGACACCACAAATCATTAACTTTTCTCAATCACTATCAGAAGAGGAATTGAAGGATTTCACTCAGCTATTCTTAGAAAAGAAAATAAACTTTGCATGGACATACTCTGATATGTCAGGCTTGGACCCTGATCTCATTATGCACCATCTCTCAATCACACCAGGAGTAAAACCAGTCAAGAAAAAACTTCATAAGATGCACCCACATGTGGCACTATTAGTCAAAGCTGAATTAGAGAAGCTACTTAAAGCTGGATTTATCAAGGCAATAGATTATGCTGAATGGATTTCCAACATAGTACCCATGTCGAAGGCAAATAAATCTATCAGAGTTTGCATAGACTTTAGAGATCTCAACAAAGCATGTCCAAAAGATGACTTTCCATTACTGAATATTGATATGATAGTCGACATGACAGCTAGATATGAGATGTACTCTCTAATGGATGGATTTTCTAGCTACAATCAGATTAAAATCACTCCTGGAGATCAAGAAAAGATGGCTTTCACCTATGCATGGGGAACTTTTTGCTGGAACATCATGCCATTTGGGCTAAAGAACGCAGGAGAAACCTATCAAAGAGCAGTCACTACAATTTATCATGATATGATGCACAAGAATATGGAAGACTACGTTGATGATACTTTAGTGAAAACTATGAAAAGATCAACACATATTCAAGAGTTAGGTCCTATCCTTGACAGAATGGAAAAGTTCAAACTCCGGTTAAATCCAAAGAAGTGTGCATTCAGAGTGACATCTGGTAAGCTACTTGGATACATTATTTCAAAAAAGGAATTGAAGTTGATCCTGAGAAAGTCCAAGCCATAATGGAAATGCCACCTCCAAAGAATATCAGTCAAATGAGAAGTCTACAAGGATGTCTCCAGTCTATCAGAAGGTTCATTTCTCAACTAGCAGACAAGGCTCAACCTTTCATGAAGGTACTAAGGAAAGGCGTATTATACAATTGGGATCAAGAATGTGAGCAACATCTTCAGAAAATCAAAGAGTACCTATCAAATCCACCGATCGTAATGCCACCTATTCAAGGTAAACCACTAATCTTATATATATCAGCAATAGATTCATCACTGGGGGCACTTTTGGCGCAACAGGATGACAACAAAAAGGAATGAGCTATCTATTACATCAGTAAGACATTAGTGTCTTATGAAATGAATTATACTATAATAGAAAAAGCATGCTTAGCATTGGTCTTTGCATCACAAAAACTAAGACACTACATGCTAGCACACTCAGTCAAGTTAGTGGCTGAAATTGATCCACTCAAGTATCTTCTTAGCAAGGCAACACTCACAAGAATATTGGCAAAATGGGTCATGATCCTTATAGAATTTGACATTGAATATGTGTAACGCAAAGCCATAAAGGGATAGGTAATTTCTGATCAACTTGTTGAAGTTCCGATTGAAGACTCTCAACCACTGCTCATAGAGTTTCCAGACAAATCAATAATGCACCTTACACAACAACCCTGGAAAATATTCTTTGATGGGTCCTTTACTCAAAATGGTTCAAGTGCTGGCACATTATTCATTACTCCTCAGAAGTACTCCATCCCAAAATCTTACAAGATTTTATTTCCTTGCACAAACAATATTGCATAATATGAGGCCTTGGTAAATGGGATAAAGCTAGTCGTTGAATGGAAGGTTGTTGAATTACATACTTATGGAGATTCTCAGCTGGTAGTCAATCAAATCAATGATACATATCAAACTCGAGATGAGAAGTTGATGCCTTACAAGAGAATGGTGGATGATCTTGTCATGCCCAAACTTTTGGGTACAAACGGAATAATTTTTTTTTAAAAATACTTAACTTAGAATGACTACTTAATTAAAATAATGCAAACTAGTTTGGTCTTAACTATGTTTTGAGTGTACCAAACAATTAAATTAATTTGGTGATAAAATTATCTAAGTTACCAGTGAGCTAATACCTCTCCAAAAGAGTTATCACTAATCTTCCATTAATAAATAATTAGACTCCCCTAGCGATTAATCTCAAACTTAATATATAATCTCTAAAATTAATTCTCCAATAATCTCTTATAGTTCTTTAATTACCTAGGGTCTAAATAAAAAGACCTAGTTATTAAATTTAATAGCCCTATTAAATAAAATCTCCATAAATTGAAATGCCTTATAATTTAAAATTTAAATGGGCCACTTGACCCTACAAATATTGCTATATATTTTTTTTCCAAAGGTTTATCCTTTCCAAGAGTTTAAAATCTTCTTATTAAAATGCTTCTATATTTATTTACAAATTTAAAAGTGCATTACCTAATTTACAATTAACCATTTTAATTCCAAACAAAGTATAGAATTTAATTACATATATACATATATGTTGATAAGTCATGTATATATATTTATATTTCAAACAATTGTGAGGAAATGTGAACAAAATATATTCACACACACACACACACACACACACACACACACACACACACACACACACACACACACACACACACACACACACACACACACACACACACACACATATATATATATTTTAGCGTCCTAAAATTGTGACACTTGCAATTTCGACTGCATTTGGGTCTTCATGATGGCGATGCAACACAGAACCTGAATGGAGACCCCGAAACTTGTTCATGACATCAAAAACTGCATTTCTCAGCACCCTGGCCTGATCCTCCTTGCACCCTACTGTCCCGGGAGGTGGGACCATGGCGCCCAGTGCCCTGGTCCTTCAAGACTAGGGTGCCCAATGCCCTGGTCCCCTAGGACAATGGCGCCCAATGCCCTGGTCCCTGGCCCTATTTTGGGCCTGGTCTCTTATGGGGCTTCGGGTCTTTAAGTTTGCAAATTGGAAAATAATGTTTCCTAGTCGGCCTAAGGTCGAGAAAATCAGTCTATCAGCCCTAATTGATAAGTATATAAACTACTTTTCCTCTCCTAGAAAGGGAGAGAAAGAGGAGGACATATGTGAGCAAAGGCACGAAAGCAATATTCAAGCATTCAAACATTCAAGCATTCAAGCATTCCTTCAAGCAATTGAGCATTCTAAGTCTCCATTCAAGGCTAAGTGTTGCATTCAAGACAAGGATTCAACCATTGAAGAGGAGATCACATACAACATACAACATACATTACACCTTCGCATGTAAGAATACAAACATTCTTACAACAAGGTATCAGTACTTGTTTACATTACAAACATTTACATTTACAGCATTCTCATTTCTTGGTTAATTCCAAAACCGGGGTTTGACCTAAAGGCAAACCCCTCATCCCTAACCCCCCAATCATCCTCTCTTTTCTGTGTGTAGGTTGCAGGTACGCGGCTGTAATTGAAGATCTGGAATCCTTGTGCAGAGACGAACAGATCCCCCTTCGTTTCGCGGATTTTTCGGAGGACCATGTGCACGCCAGGCGCCATCGTCCCATCAACTTTCACTCAAATTTGCAGAACAACACCGTCTCGACATTTTACTACTAATTCCAGGTCCGCAACTTCATCCCATATCCCTATCTCTGTTTATAAGCGGATCTTTCCTACTTTACATGCATTCTTAGTTCAATCTTTCTATCTACATTCTTTACAAAAGAGGGTATCCTTGATGTCACAACCCTTGAAACTCATTTAGAATCCAATCTGGCATTGTGTGGGATTGGATCTTGTGGGTTTCAACCCCTCTTTTGAATGTAAAGTCTCTCCTAAGTGAAAACCATCAACCCTAGTGACTCTCCCTTCTCTCTCCTTGGAGATTGGGGAGGAGAGAACAACTAGGGTTCGATTTTTCCGCTTTACATTTTGGTGAACCTGATGTGAACATCCTCATTCTGATTACCCATGGTTAGATCTGAAAAATTTGCTTCCTTAATCACATTTCCATGTTTGATCTTTTGCAAATTTTAGAGGTTAATTGCATAAAAACCCTAAAATTTTCTTTTTAGTAATTGAGCTTGTGAAATGTTTAATTGTTAATGCTTGTTTCAGATCTATCCTTCTATTGCAAATTGTCAATTCATATTTGTGCTTTAATTCTGAAAATTAAGTGGTTAAGTGTCAAAACCCTAATTTTTAAAACCTTCTTGGTTCAACCTTTGACTGATAATTTCACTGATCAAAACACTTCCAAATCGGCTGTAACTTTGGATTCCGCAACAAAATCACAATATCTCTCATCCCTGAAAATTTGGAAAAAAGTTGCGAGGACCGTGTGCACCCCGAGCGCCATCGTCCCTGACATTTTTTTCGAAATTTCGGGAGCTAGATCTTACTGTATTTTTCTGCTAAAATCCAGAATTTTGGCTGATTTTATCAAATTTAACACTTTCAAAATTAAAGTCAAAGTTGGCCTAGCGATTGCTTGGATTGAGGCTTCTAATCATTCAAAAATTGTTGAAATTAAAATTCATGTCAAAATTGTGTTTCTTACAATCCTAAATCTGAAAAGTGTGTTAGCATTCATCCGAAATTTCAGTGCTTTATTCAAATTTTTGCAGTTTGTGACTTTTGAAATTAAGTGTTTAATTGCAACAACCTTGATTTCCACTTTCAAATTTGAATTTTGCATGAAATCGAGTCAACTTTTAAATTTCAAAGCCTGCATTGCTTTCAGTATTCCCTTTAAAATCATAAAATTCAAAATTTTAGTTTCCCTCTCTTTTTCAAAATTCAAATTTTACATTTTTCAACAATCTTGGTAGGGTTGAATTTCGAGATTGCAACTTTAATTTGGCCTATTTACAGATCGTAAAATCACTCAATTTTTTCAGATTAGCTTTAAAATCATCATAACTTTCATCCCTGAAAATTTCGAAAAAATTTGCGAGGACCGTGTGCACTCCGTTCGCCACGATCCTAGACATTTTTTCTGAAATTTCGGGAGATTGTCCTGATTGCATTTAACAGCTTAAATCTAGGAGATTGGCTGATTTTATTGAAATTTGCTACCTCTAAAATTCAAAATCTTCTCTCTCTCTTTAGTGCATGAGTTTTACAACAATAAGTCCTACTTACACTATTCCCGTTAGACGAAGCCTTAGAATTAAGTCTTTTCAAGGTGTAATTACCGAGGAGATGGAACCTAATTTGAATGGCCTTTTTAACGAGGACATGGCTAATTCCTCTAATCCTCTTAATGATGAAGAAGCTCTCCATGAGGTTTCTGTAGAACAACTTTCAAAATTGGATAACCAATTTGATGATTTTTGACAATGGATGTCTCAAGAATACCCCGATAGCGAAGCTCTTTCATTAATTGAGGGTCTAAAACGTATGGTTCAAAGTGATAAGAATGGAATTGATATTTTGCATGGTATTGCACACATTGTGGATTCGAATGTGATGCCTATGAAGAGTTGTGCCGAAACTTTAGGTTATACACAACCTCCTACTCAAGTTAATCATTCTATTCCTTTGACAACTCCTATTGCTAGTATACCTACTTTCACATCAAACATAATGACTACTTCAACACAAGACATTCCACCTATGATCACCGGTCATGGGGGCAATCCCTCTTCTTCAATTAACCCTCTTCCTTCAATAAGTGTTCCTATTATATCTCCACAAATAAACACGACGCAAGGGGGCAATTCATTTAACCATTCCATTCCTCCTTGTAGTGTTCCTCCTTTCCAATCATTTCCTATGACTAACTATCATAGTGTCCCACCACCTTACTCTCTACCTTCTTCCAATAACATAACACCTCCATCACAATCTAACATGTCTAATATGAACTCTTCGACTGAAGCGACCATTAACAATCTTGCACAAACTGTCTCTTCTTTACAGCAACAAATTGCCTCTATGAATCAATCTAAGTTTAGTGTGCCCACATTTGATGTTGCGAGCCCACTTTCTCTTGACATTGTTCGAGCTATCCCCCCTAAACATGTTGAAATTCCACATTTGGAGCTTTATAATGGTAAGGGTGATCCTCTAACACATGTTAAAACATTTCAAACAATATGTACCGATTTTTCTTATGAGCAAAGGTTGCTTGCAAAACTGTTTACTAGAACATTAAGAGATAAAGCCCTACAATGGTATTGCTCGTTGCCTTCTTATTCTATTTCTTCTTTCGAACAACTTGCAAATGCTTTTATTCAACAATTTCAAAACAATATAAGTCCTAAAGTTACTTTGATTGATTTAATGCATTGTAAACAAGGTGTTAAAGAAAAAGTGACTGATTTCATTGGTAGATATAAGCATTTGTATGCTCAAATTTCTTTTCTAGTACCTGACAATGATATTCAAAGAATCTTTATTTCTAATTTACAAAAAGATATTAGAGAAAAACTCCTGTTTTCTGAGTTTACTTCTTTCCAACAGTTGTGCGCAACTCTTCACAATTATCAACTGACTGTGAGTCAAATGGAACAAGCAAATCCTATGGCTCCAAGTGATAAGGGTGATAGTAGTCAACAACCATTTGGGAAGTTTAAACCGAATAGAGAGTCCATTAAATTCAATGAAAACATCATCAACAACAATGTGAATGCGGCATCAGGTGTGCCTCCTATTTCTAAGTTTTTCAAGAAAGAAAGAAAGTTTACTCCTTTGAATGAATCATTGCATAGTATTATGAATAAGTTATTGGAACAAAATGTGCTTACTCTCCCTCCTATAAGGCAAATAGGTCCTGCAAAGATTAATTCACCCTATTTTGATAACAAATCTTTTTGTCAATTTCATCATCAACCTGGGCATGATACTGAAAAATGTTTTGCTTTAAAGGGAAAAATTCAAGATTTGATTGATAATAATACTATCTCTGTTTCTGGTGTGAATGATAAGGGCAACATATCTGTAGCTCCTCCTAACCAAAATCTTCAGATTTTTACTGATCCATTGCCTTCTCATACCTCTAATGCGATCGATACTACTGATTCCTCTGTCCCACCTGATGATCTTGTGTCTATGACTCCTAATGTGATTAACTTTGTGGAGTAGTAGAAAATCCCTAAAGAACCTTCCATCACATTTGATTCCAGTGAAACTATCAGGGCACCTGATGGTCCTTTATATATAGTTGCAAAAGTCAAGAATACACCTTGCCGTGGAGTGCTTATTGATCCTTCTTGTATGGTTAATGTCATTCTGAAGAATTTCTTTTTACTTTGCAATTGAATCAAGTGATCTATGACGAAACAAATGTGGTTGTGAAACTATTTGATGCATTTTCTTCTCCTGCAGTTGGTTCTATTACATTACCTATCGAGGTCCATAACAAATCCCTTGATGTGGACTTTGCTATTATTCCATCATCTGAACAATTTCGTGTGAAGCTAGGCTATCCTTGGCTATCTTCCATGAAAGCTATTGCTTCTCCTATTCACAAGTGCTTGAAATTTCCCCATAATGGTGAAGTTGTTACTGTCAATCATAGTCTCTTTAAACCAGCTGAAAGAACTTCTAGCATTCCTATTGATTACTTTTGGCCTAAACAATTCCAATCTCTTCCACCGCGAAGTGATCATCTTTTCAAATCTTATCAAAAGTGGAAAAAAGATATGATCCTATCTCTAAGTGAACCTAGAACACCCAAACTTGATATTCCTATCATTCTTGAGAAGGAAGTTCTTCCTTTGAAAGATAAAACCAATGTCTTTCCCCAAGAAGATTCCCAACCCATCCCTATGGATGTAACTATGCCTATATCTAATAAACTTCCTAAAAGTAGACCTATACCTCCTCGTCATGATGGGCTTGGTCTCCTTCCTAAACCAAATATTCCTCCTTTGTATGGAGCAGTTCCTCCTCCTTCCTCTTATGGAGAGAAGAGACCTTTCTCTTCTCCTATTATTCAACCTAAGAGACCATAACCTAAACACCCAAGTGATAAGGATGAGAACATTCCTCCTCCTCACTCTCCTCAACTTCCTACTAAGACTAGACGAAATCATTCTGCACATGAATGCCGACGAAAGCATCGTCTTAGAGCTCAGGCAGCTGCTTCTCAAACTTTGCAATCCCCAAAAACACCTTCAGCTAGTATTATTCCATTTTCTCCTCAGCCGAAAATTGAGCCAAAATATCCTAAACATAAGATGCATGATGGTCTTGATCCTGTGCAAGTTAAAGATCCTATTTTTATAAATCTTGATGATGATATAGATGAAAATGTTATGCATGATGAAAATGTTACTTCTGTTCATTTTGATAGTGAATATGAATATGTTGATGTTGATAACCATTTATCTAATGAATTTTCTAAAGCACTTATCCTAGCTCCTAGACAAGAACGACGTGGCTCGGAACATGAACATAGCCCTTGTTTGGATCTTGTGATAGCTCCATCTGCTGTGTTGGATGTTCCTCCTCTAGCATGTTTCCTACCTTCCCAAAATATTGATCAGCAAGATCGAGGGGTAGATGACGTGCTAGACTAGTTTCATTAGCATAGCAGACTCTCTCCTCCTCTCTTGATCTCTTTTGTTACTTCTTCTATGTGTTATTCTCATTCTTCTATTTGTTGTCCTTAGTGTTGCCTACTTGAGGACGATGCAAAGCATTGAGATCTCTTTTGGTCTCTCTCATGTTGACTCAAAAGACACATGTGTTCCCTTCTTCTAGGTGACCTTCCTTGATTGGGGAATGAAGAACAATTATGCATACATACATATGATATACATGAATTATCATACAACATACTGACTCCGAGGAAAGTGAAGTCACCTTGTGCTTTGTGTTTTGTGTCTATTATCCTTGGGCTTATCTCACACTTGGGGGCTAAATCCTTGTGATAACATGCTCCTTTCCCTTCTCATTCTTATATGTATCACTACCTTAAAGCAATCACCCCCGGTGAGGCGTGTGCGATCGCTTTAACGTAGGGGGGCATACACCCCGTTCATGTCTCTCCAAGATACTTGAAAATTTCTTGACAAATTTAGCTTTGAAAATTTTTGATATCTTTCTTGCATGACTCATAGTGAGGGAACCTTACTACTGATAGTCATGGTTCTCCCTCATGATCTTCCCTTTTACTTTGTCAATCGAAGTCATAAGATCCTTAGTCCACTGGGGGTTTGGTGTATCTTGCCTCCTTGACGTGGTGAAAGTCTTTCAATGTTGTTTCCTTGTACTCTACCGGAAGTATGGGCGTGCGCTTATACTCCTGCTAAAGTGGGGGCTAAATGTAGCGTCCTAAAATTGCGACACTTGCAATTTCGACTGCATTTGGGTCTTCACGATGGCGATGCAACACGGAACCTAAATGGAGACCCCGAAACTTGTTCATGACATCAAAAACTGCATTTCTCAGCACCCTGGCCTGATCCTCCTTGCACCCTACTGTCCCGGGAGGTGGGACCATGGCACCCAATGCCCTGGTCCTTCAGGACTAGGGTGCCCAGTGCCCTGGTCCCCCAGGACCATGGCGCCCAGCGCCCTGGTCCTTGGCCCTATTTTGGGCCCGATCTCTTATGGGGCTTCAGGTCTTTAAGTTTGCAAATTGGAAAATAATGTTTCTTGGTCGGCCTAAGGTCGGGAAAATCAGTCTATCAACCCTAATTGACAAGTATATAAACTACTTTTCCTCTCCTAGAAAGGGAGAGAAAGAGGAGGACATATGTGAGCAAAGGCGCGAAAGCAATATTCAAGCATTCAAACATTCAAGCATTCAAGCATTCCTTCAAGCAATTGAGCATTCTAAGTCTCCATTCAAGGCTAAGTGTTGCATTTAAGACAAGGATTCAACCATTGAAGAGGAGATCACATACAACATACAACATACATTACACCTTCGCATGTAAGAATACAAACATTCTTACAACAAGGTATCAGTACTTGTTTACATTACAAACATTTACATTTACAGCATTCTCATTTCTTGGTTAATTCCAAAACTGGGGTTTGACCTAAAGGCAAACCCCTCATCCCTAACCCCCCAATCGTCCTCTCTTTTCTGTGTGTAGGTTCCAGGTACGCGGCTGTAATTGAAGATCTGGAATCCTTGTGCAGAGATGAATAGATCCCCCTTCATTTCGCGGATTTTTCGGAGGACCGTGTGCACGCCGGGAGCCATCGTCTCGTCAACTTTCGCTCAAATTTGCAGAACAGCACCATCTTGACATTTTACTACTAATTCCAGGTCCGCAGCTTCATCCCATATCCCTATCTCTGTTTATAAGCGGATCTTTCCTACTTTACATGCATTCTTAGTTCAATCTTTCTATCTACATTCTTTACAAAAGAGGGTATCCTTGATGTCACAACCCTTGAAACTCATTTAGAATCCAATCTGGCATTGTGTGGGATTGGATCTTGTGGGTTTCAACCCCTCTTTTGAATGTAAAGTCTCTCCTAAGTGAAAACCATCAACCCTAGTGACTCTCCCTTCTCTCTCCTTGGAGATTGGGGAGGAGAGAACAACTAGGGTTCGATTTTTCTGCTTTACATATATATATATATGTGTGTGTGTGTGTGTGTTCATACCCAAGGGTTCAAGGAGCCCTCTTTTCCTTTATTGCCTTATTTTGAATTTTCCTTAACCCGAAGTTAGGGTTAGGGCATGTATGTGCCCACATAATATTCCTTTCTTTTTTTTTGTGTGTGTGTGAGATGTGTGTGTGTTCTTTTTTGTGTGTGTGTGTGCAGGTGTGGGCGCGGCGGCCCGAGCTTCAATACTCAGCGGAGCCGAAGGGAGGAATGGCGGAGAGAGAGAGAGCCGAGTGGTGAGAATGGTGTTCGGCGGGTGGAGGGAGATTTGTGCAAAGGGCGCCAGCGGAGGTAACCCCCGGATGCCACTGTGTTTCCCCACAGTGACGACCGAGGGCTGCCCACTGTGGGTAAACACAGTGGTGGCCGGGCACCTCCCGCGCCACCACTGTGGTTGCCCACAGTGACGGTTCCCGTGCCATCCACTGTGGGAAACCATAGTGGCAACCTGAGCCGCGCCGGCCACTGTGTTTTCACACAGCGGTTCTGCATTTCCCAAACCCTCGATTTTTGCAAAAGTTTATTATTATTATTTTTTAAAAGTTTTAAAATTTAGGTAAAAAGAAAATAACGTTAATATATAAAATTATATATATATATATATATATTTATACCTTTTTTTTTTGTTTGAAAGTTTAATAAGTAGTAATTTCCTCCTTTTTTTTTTATAGACTGGATATATATATATATATATATATATATATATATATCTATATCTATATCTATATCTATATCTATATATATATATATATATATATATATACTAATATATACATTTAAATATATGCCTAAAAGGAATCATGTAGATATATCACTGTTTTTTTTTTTAAACAAATTTTCAAAATAACATTTCAAGGAATAAAAATATATATATATCAATATATATATATATATATATATATATATATATATATATATATATATATATATATATATATATATATTACTACCTTTTTAAACTATAACTCATTTAGGCAATTTTTGAGTTTATTATTTTTGTATATCTTTAAAATGCATGCAGAGATTTTCCTAATGTTACTTGTAGTTTGTATAATGGGAAAAATACTTTTTTTTCTAAAAAGGTTGGAGAAATATATGTTGAATATTTTGGTTTTTTTTGTTTGTTTAAAAACAACATTCTGTAACTAACATCTACAATGCATTCTAACAACAACTTAATATATATTCTTTTTTTTGGTAAACAAATTTAAGACTAGAACTATATGCTATTTTTTATTTCTTTTAAATAAACTACTGACTATAGGATTTATTTTCTTCTTTAAATGAAAGTAAAAATGATAGATTTAATTAAATTTGCAGTAGCATAAGTAAAATCAGAATATAATGCATGAGCTTTCATATACCATTCCTATCTTGCATAAGTGAATAAATAAACCTTTATTTGCAGAATAAATATAAATGCTACAACTTTATTTCTTTTCTTTTTTTGAGGATTCAAATACAATCTAATATATTATATCTTTCCTTTTTGCAAAACTAACCAAAATAGGAGAAATACATTTCTTTAGCAAATTAAAAATACAAGGTAAATGACAATACAAATAGGTTTGAAAACCCAACAAGTATTCTCCCTTCCATAGTGATATGAATAAAATAAATACACTTCTTTCTTTTAGGAAATAAATACAATAATGGCTCTCTTTTTCTTTACAAGCTACAATATTTAATACATTTGTCTTTTAAACTTTTCTGCAACATAAAAACAGCAACTATTCCCTTTATCTTTCCTTTTCCATCCCAAGCAACCTGCAATAAAATACAACTTTGACCATGGAGAGCTCACCTCCCAGCCTAGGCTTACTAGAAGCCACCCCCGAGCTTGGAGAACCAAGTACTAGATGGGTTACAAAGAAGAAAACAACACAACAACAAAGCAACCACTTTAACATGCATTATCCCATCCCAAGCTACACTCTCACCACAATTTGTGATGAACTTTCCAAGAGTGGAAGTGGACCAAGTACCATTGGGGAGATTGCAAGCTTAATACAACTCAAGCCACCTCATGGCAAAACAAAATACAACAAATTTCCCCTCCACACCTTATGCCCCCCAAAGACATAAAAGCCATATTTCCTCCCCTTATGACCCCCAAATGCATACACAAGGCTATGCAGCAAGGGTCACAAAGGACACCCTTGAGAATCACTCTCCATAAGGAGAGCCTCTCACCCAAGGCTGTCATGCTTCTTCCACCCCAAGACCATCCTACTCTCCCAAGAGTAGGAGGTCTTGGACACTCCCAAAATAAGAACACATAAACAAGAACATGGAAATGAAAACTTACATTTTTCTCCTACAACAAATTACATATACACATCTTTTCATACAAGCATTTCTTTCTTCAAAAATACAACATAAACCACATAAACATAAGGAAGTAAAACCAACCTTAATCTTCCAATAGGTATGTTAGACTTAGTTGGGGATGAGCTGCCCAAATCCACACAACTTTCCACCAACACCTTCACCAAAATTCTATTCTACAACTAAATTTCAAAAATTGCATAATCTCCAACAATGGAGAGTGGGTGATTACTCACTAAGTCCCTAATCCTTTCCTAAGAAGGCCTCTCACACACTTCCCAACCCCTTGGGTGAGGTGAGAGTTCCCATTGGTTGCTCTTCCCAAACTCTTATACATTACTAAAACTGGAAAGGGAAAAGGTGAGTGAGGATGGGGAAGAGAATTTGACATCAAAAGGGAAGGTTGTCTATCCTAGGAGGAACCTTCTAAGTTGAATTTTCGCTCACCTTGGAAAAACCACTTTTTGAGGTGACTAAACAGTCACATGGGAGTAGTCACATGTTTCAAAATACCCCTAACCCATAGGTATACCCTTTGGACCTTTGGAAAAGCCCTAAAACTGACCCTAGGAGTCCATTTGACCCCTTAGAAACCCAACTGAAGTTAACCTACGGGTCAAACCTGAGTTGACCACTCCCAAGACTCCCTACCCAAGGCAAATTTGGGACCACACTCTTTTGTTTTAATGGCTTTGGTAGAAACAAAACTCCCTCCAAGAGACAAGTCAAAATCAATGACACTAATCAGCACATGTGTCAAGTGACACAATAAAATACAATATAAAAATCACACATGGAATTTGTCTCTTGTAGGTTTACACAATTAAATAAAAATCAAATTAACACACATGCATAATTTACTTTCACAAATAAAATACATTACAAACGGGGTGTTGTCTCTCCAAATAGACAACCCCTGGCTTAACAAACGTACATTGGTCTAGGTTTGGTTCTCCATATAAATTCCATGGTCACATGGATAATTTTCCTGCGCATCTCAATTAACACATTAGTAATTCCAAATAATCACAATTTTACATAATTAAATACATAGATTTCATTGCACACCAAACACTCATACATTTGACAATAATAATTCAATATCTCATTCATTCAAATTCGATTCCACATAAGCAATTACCATAATTCTCAAAATTGAACCATTCATAAAATAAGCATCATTTTTCGATCATCAACATGAAGTCCTGCAATTCCAATAATGACATTCACCATTTCAAAGTAATTCTATTCTAGCAATATATAAAGTTTCATAATCAGAATGCATAAAATGAAGCATCAATATACGTCAATGTGATCCAAATCATGGAGTCATATAGGTTCTAAATCCATAAAGCATAAAATAAAGCATCCATAATAGTCTCAATATGCAAATAACTAAAAATGTCAAGCTGAGTTGGGGTAGGGCCTTACACCCTCCCCCTCTAGGCATGAACTTCCTCCTGGAGTTCATCAAAAAGGTGGGGGTACTGTGATCTCATACGTGCTGCATCCTCCCATGAGGCCGTGACCTCATCATACAATCCCACTTGACCCTAACCTAGTCCAGCTCTCGACCTCGAAGGCCCAGCATCCGGCATGCCAAAATGCGAATGGACTCCGAAGCTAACTGCCCGTCTGACTCCACCTACAAGGCATCCCAATCTACAATATGAGACTCATCATAGATATACTTCCTCAAAACTGAAACATGAAACACATTGTGGATGCGCGACAGGCTAGGTGGCAATGCTAAATGGTAGGCAACTGGCCCTATCCTCTCAAGGATCTCAAATGATCCTACAAATTGAGGTGCGAGCTTAGAACCCTTTCCATATCGGATTGGACTCTTATGCGGTCGCACTCTCAAGAAGAATCTGTATCCAACCAAGTAGCTACGATCTATCCTCTTTGCATCTGCATATTTCTTCTGTCTATCTTGTGCCTCTCTAAGACGCTGCCTAATCAAATCCACCTGCTGCTCCATATCCCGAACTATCTCAGGACCAATAGCAACTCTGTCCTCTATGCGGTCCCAACTCAATGGTGTCCTACAAGGTCTGCCATATAATGCCTGATAGGGTGGCATCCCCAAGGACGTGTGATGCCCATTGTTATAGGCAAACTCCACTAAGGGAAGGTACTCTTCCCATCTAGTCTGGTGATCCATGACATACATGCGAAGCATATCCTCTAACACCTGATTAACTCTCTCTGTCTGGCCATCCATTTCCGGATGATAGGCTATACTGAAATTGAGCTTGGTACCCATAGCTGCCTGTAATGCCTTCCAAAAGGATGAAGTGAAGAGGGAATCCCTATCGGAAATGATCTTGCATGGAATGCCATGAAGTCTGACAATGTCTCGCAAAAACACCTATGCTACTACTGGTGCTGTGAAGGTGGTATGAACTGGTGAAAAGTGGGCCACTTTGGTCAACTTGTCGACCGTCACCAAGATGGCATCAAGGTGATGAGATGACATAGGGAGACCAATGATGAAATCCATAGATATAGTATCCCACTTCCACTCTGGTATAGCATGAGATTGGAGCAACCCACCTGGATGGCGGTGCTCTGCCTTGACTCTCTGACACTCAAGGCATCGGGCTACCAACTCAGCAATAAGCTGTCGCATTCCTGGCCAATGGTATAATTCCCTCAAGTCTGCATGCATCTTCTTGACCCCGGGATGTGCTGCATAAGGAGCTTGATGAGCCTCTATGATAATGAACTCCCGCAATCCCCCGGAAGAAGGTACATAGATGCGCTCTCTATGGCGTAATAAACCATCGGACTCTAAGGAATAATCCACATATTTCCCTTCTAAAGTTTCCTGAGATCGTATAGCTTGACAAACCTCTAAATACCATCTGTCCTCTGGCAACTGCTGCATGATCCGATCTCTCAAATCCATGCTCATAGATATGGTGTATACCTCATGACATCTCCTACTCAAGGCATCCGCAACTATGTTTTCCTTCCCTTTGATGTAGTGAACATCAAAATCATACTCGCACAAGAATTCCATCCATCTCCTCTAATGTACATTAAGATTTGGCTGAGTGAATATGTACTGAAGGCTCTGATGGTCTGAGTGCAACTCAAAATGATGACCCAAAAGGAAATGTCTCCACCTCACAAGTGCATGCACTACTGCTGCAAGCTCAAGGTCATGAGTAGGGTAATTAAGCTCGTGAGTCTTGAGTTTTCTAGACTCAAAAGCTATAGCTCTACCACCCTACATAAGGACTGCCCCTAAACCCTCTAGGGAAGCATCTGTGCAAACCATGAAATCAACTGAAGGATCTAGTACTACAAGGATAGGTGCGGTAGTAAGTGCCTTTTTAAGTTCCTAAAAGGCCTTCTCGCACTTCTCCATCCACTCAAACTTCTTCCCTTTGTGCTGAAGAGAAGTAATGGGATGAGCGACTCTAGAGAATCCCTCAACAAAACGTCGATAATAACCTGCTAAGCCCATGAAGCTCCTAACCTCTATCACACTGGTAGGCGCTGGCCAATCCATAATGGCTCTGATCTTCGATGGGTCTACTGAGATCCCATCATCGGATATAACATGACCAAGGTACCTGACCTCTGTTCTAAAGAAAGCACACTTCGACAAACTACCATACAGCTGATTATCCCTCAAACACTGCAAAACCTATCTCAAGTGCTCCTCATGCTCCTCCTCATTCTGTGAATATATCAATATGTCATCGAGAAATACAATCACAAAACGGTCAAGGAATGTGTGGAATACTCCATTCATGAGACTCATGAAAACTGTTGGGGCATTCATAAGACCGAATGGGACCACAGTGAACTCATAGTGGCCATATCTAGTGCGAAATGTGGTCTTGTGGATATCGCTATGCACTATCCTCAACTGATGGTACCCTGACTTTAGATCAATCTTGGAAAATACTTTGGCACCCTGAAGTTGGTCAAATAAATCATCGATCCTGGGCAACGGATATCGGTTCTTGATGGTTACTTTGTTCAACTGACAGTAATCCATGCATAATCGGAGAGATCCATCCTTCTTCTTCATGAAGATGACTAGTGCACCCCAAGGGGATACACTAGGGCGAATGTGGCCCTTCTCTAGGAGTTCCTCAAGCTGCATCTTGAGCTCATTAAGCTCATTTGTGGTCATTCTATATGGTTCTCTGGAAACTGGTTCGGCTCCTGGAACAAGGTCTATATGAAAATCAATCTCTCTACGGGAACCATCACTGTGGGCAGCCACAGTGGTGGCGCGGGAGGCGCCCGGTAGCCACTGTGTTTACCCACAGTGGGTGGTGCTCAGCCGTCACTATGGGGAAACATAGTGGCATCCGGGAGTTACCTCCACCGGCGCCCTTTACACAATGCTCCCTCCACCCGCCAAACACCATTCTCGCCACTCGGCTCTCTCTCTCTCCGCCATTCCTCCCTTCAGCTCCGCTGAGTATTGAAGCTCAGGCTGCCGCGCCCACACCTGCACACACACACACAAAAAAGAACACACACACAGCTCACACACACACACAAAAAGAAAGGAATATTATGTGGGCACATACATGCCCACATCATTTCCAAGAATATCATTTTGATCAATTATCCTATTTTCCTCTTCTTCTTCTCTATCACTAATGGTGATGGCAAATAACTGACATCCCTTTCGCATGCTCCGCTTAAGCTACATGGCGGAGATCATACAAAGAGACATGGGTTTCTGAATTCCAGTGATCACTATGGGAGAACCATGATCATTCTCACACTCGATCCTTTTCAGGAAACAATCCATCTTGGCTCTATGGGCATAAAGCCAATCCATGCCAAGTACGATGCCGTATGATCCAAGTGGTGTAACTCTAAGGCCTACTAAGGTGGTGGTATTACCAATCCGAAGCTAACAACCCCTAACCTCTGATTCCACTGACACTCTATCCCCTGAAGCTAATTCCACTTTCCAACTAACCTCTTGTCTAATTGCCACTAGCCCGCAACGCTCCACAACCAATGGAGATATAAAAGAGTCAGTAGCTCCTGAATCAAATAATATAGATACACTGCTACCTCTGATCATACCTACTACCTCAATAACCATGGCCTGATGCTCTGCCTGGCGGTTGTCAACCACTGCGAAAACCCTATGGGACTTGCCCATATCCCCAATTGTCGGCTCTGATGCTGCCATCCTCTGATTTCCTACCATCTGACCCTGAGGACACTCTCTCACCATGTGTCCCATGGCTCCACATGTGAAGCAAGTGCCACGTGCTTGAAACTGCACTCCCTGTGGTCTGGAGAAAGATTGTCCCCCTGTCCTGCTAGAACCACTATACCCACCTCTGGAGGACTGCTGAGTCCTCGCCAGAGGTGTGTAAGGAGCCTGAGATCTCTGATCTCACCTCTGACCCTGTGACTGCCACTGCTTGGGCTTCACACCCTGCTAACCCTGCGGAGGCCTTTGCCTCTAGTTTTGTTGTGATTGTTGCGGAGGAGGGGGTTTGGAGAACCCCGATGTGTGCTTGTTGTTACCCTTCCAATGGGGTTTCTGAAACTCGTAAGTCTATGGTGTAGGGTTACGGTTCTGGAACCGGTCTCTCGAGTCCTGGGGTCTAACCTGAATCTCCTCGGCTATCAAAGCCTTCTCCATGGCAACCCGAAGTCTCCCTGGAGCAGCCATCCTCACTGGTCCTGTGATGCCGGAATTCAATCCTCTGATAAATCGGTTGACGAGAAGCTTCTCATCTTTCAGGTAGTCTACGTACGGTAAGAGTTCAAAGAACTTATTCTCATACTGGGTCACTGAAAGACCCTTCTGCTGGAGGTCATGAAACTCATCCACCCTACGCTGTCTGAAATGCTCTGATAAGTACCTCTCCCTAAATCTCTCTATGACAATCTCCCAAGTGAGGGTTTCTATCTCTAAGCCACACTTATACTCTTCCTGTCTCCACCATGTGGAGGTTGTTCCTCGCAATAGGTGAACCGATGCACATGCTTTTAGATTGCTCTCATAAGAGCGCAATGCAAAGCACCTATCTAGGCTTAAAATCCATGCCTCTGCTTCTACCCCGTCGGTAGATCCCCCAAAAGATGGTGGCTGAAGACGCATAACCTCTTTGATTAGATCCCCTGGATCCCGACGTGCCCTCTCAATATACACTAGTGCTGTGACTGGAGGTGGTGCTGTTAGGTGAACAGACTCGGGCTCATGCCTAGCCTGACTCTCTACGGGACTAGGAGGTGGACTCCTACTCTGTTCCCATTCCACTGTTCTACGGCTTCCTGAGTTCTGGTTCTCAACATTATGATCTACTGCCGGAAGCTTATCCTGTACTATGTCAATCAGGTTCTGTAGAGCTACCAAAATGTCTCGGTTCGGGTCAACTAATCGTTCGGGAGGGGCTTCTGGGTTCGCTTCCGGAACCGATTCCTCCCTAATGACCTCTTCGCGTGCCATGCGTTCACGATTAGGGCCTCTACCACGTTTGCCAGTTTGTCGCGTAGTTGGAGGCATCCTTTTTAAGAAAATGAAATAAATAAATATTTTAGGAGAAATATTTTATCAAATTTAAAAATAACATAATAAAAATAATTTATAATTTAATTAATTAAATAATTATAGCGAAACGTAATGGAGTAAGGTTCCTAGTGTTGGCAACCTTGCTCTGATACCAAAATGTCATGCCCAAACTTTTGGGCACAAACGGAATAATTTTTTTTTAAAATACTTAACTTAGAACGACTACTTAATTAAAATAATGAAAACTAGTTTGGTCTTAACTATGTTTTGAGTGTACCAAACAATTAAATTAATTTGGTGATAAAATTATCTAAGTTACTAGCGAGCAAATACCTCTCCAAAAGAGTTATCACTAATCTTCCATTAATAAATAATTAGACTCCCCTAGCGATTAATCTCAAACTTAATATATAATCTCTAAAATTAATTGTCCAATAATCTCTTATAGTTCTTTAATTACCTAGGGTCTAAATAAAAGGACCCAGTTATTAAATTTAACAGCCCTATTAAATAAAATCTCCATAAATTGAAATGCCTTATAATTTAAAATTTAAATGGGCCACTTGACCCTACAAATATTGCTATATTTTTATTTTTCCAAAGGTTTATCCTTTCCAAGAGTTTAAAATATTCTTATTAAAATGCTTCTATATTTATTTACAAATTTAAAAGTGCATTACCTAATTTACAATTAACCATTTTAATTCCAAACAAAATATAGAATTTAATTACATATATACATATATGTTGATAAGTAATGTATATATATTTATATTTCAAACAATTGTGAGGAAATGTGAACAGAATATATTCACACACACACACACACACACACACACACACACAGATATATATATATATATATATATATATATATATATATATATATATATATATATATATATATATATATATATATATATATATATATATATATATATATATATATATATATATATAAATGTGTGTTCATACCCAAGGGTAAAAGGAGCCCTCTTTTCCTTTATTGCCTTATTTTGAATTTGCCCTAACCCGAAGTTAGGGTTAGGGCATGTATGTGCCCACATAATATTCCTTTCTTTTTTTGTGTGTGTGTGTGAGCTGTGTGTGTGTTCTTTTTGTGTGTGTGTGTGTGCAGGTGCGGGCACGGCGGCCCGAGCTTCAATACTCAGCGGAGAGAGAGAGAGCCGAGTGGCGAGAATGGTGTTCGGCGGGTGGAGGGAGCGTTGTGTGAAGGGCGCCGACAGAGGTAACCCCCGGATGCCACTGTGTTTCCCCATAGTGACGGCCGAGCGCCACCCACTGTGGGTAAACACAGTGGTGGTCGGGCGCCTCCCGCGCCACCACTGTGGTTGCCCACAGTGACGGTTCCCATGCCGTCCACTGTGGGAAACCACAGTGGCGGCCCGAGCCGCGCCGGCCACTGTGTTTTCACACAGCGGTTCGGCATTTCCCAAACCCCCAGTTTTTGCAAAAGTTTATTATTATTATTTTTTAAAAGTTTTAAAATTTAGGTAAAAAGAAAATAACGTTAATATATAAAATTATATATATATATATATATATTTATACCTTTTTTTTTTGTTTGAAAGTTTAATAAGTAGTAATTTCCTCCTTTTTTTTTATAGACTGGATATATATATATATATATATATATATATATATATATATATATATATATATATATATATATATATATATATATATATATATATATATATATATATATATATATATATATATATATATATATATATATACTGATATATACATTTAAATATATGCCTAAAAGGAATCATGTAAATATATCACTGTTTTTTTTTTAAACAGATTTTCAGAATTACATTTCAAGGAATAAAATATATATATATATATATATATATATATATATATATATATATATATATATATATATATATATATATATATATATATATATTACTATATTACTATATTACTATATATTACTACCTTTTTAAACTATAACTCATTTAGGCAATTTTTGAGTTTATTTTTTTTGTATATCTTTAAAATGCATGCAGAGATTTTCCTAATGTTACTTGTAGTTTCTATAATGGGAAAAATACTTTTTTTTATAAAAAAGCTGGAGAAATATATGTTGAATATTCTGTTTTTTTTTTTTTGTTTAAAAACAACATTCTGTAACTAACATCTACAATGCATTCTAATAGCAACTTAATATATATATTTTTTTTTTGGTAAACAAATTTAAGACTAGAACTATATGCTAACTTTTTGAATTTTTAAATAAACTACTACTATAGGATTTATTTTCTGCTTTAAATGAAAGTAAAAATGACAGATTTAATTAAATTTGCAGCAGCATAAGTAAAATCAGAATATAATGCATGAACTTTCATATACCATTCCTATCTTGCATAAGTGAATAAATAAACCTTTATTTGCAGAATAAATATAAATGCTACAACTTTATTTTTTTCTTTTTTTTGAGGATTCAAATACAAGCTAATATATTATATCTTTCCTTTTTGCAAAACTAACCAAAATAGGAGAAATACATTTCTTTAGTAAATTAAAAATACAAGGTAAATGACAATACAAATAGGTTTGAAACCCCAACAAGTATTCTCCCTTCCATAGTGATATGAATAAAATAAATACACTTCTTTCTTTTAGAAAATAAATACAATAATGGCTCTCTTTTTCTTTACAAGCTACAATATTTAATACATTTGTCTTTTAAACTTTTTTGCAACATAAAAACAGCAACTATTCCCTTTATCTTTCCTTTTCCATCCCAAGCAACCTGCAATAAAATACAACTTTGACCATGGAGAGCTCACCTCCCAGCCTAGGCTTACTAGAAGCCACCCCCGAGCTTGGAGAACCAAGTACTAGACGGGTTACAAACAAGAAAACAACACAACAACAAAGCAACCACTTTAACATACATTATCCCATCCCAAGCTACACTCTCACCACAATTTGTGATGAACTTTCCATGGGTGGAAGTGGACCAAGTACCATTGGGGAGATTGCAAGCTTAATACAACTCAAGCCACCTCATGGCAAAACAAAATACAACAAATTTCCCGTCCACACCTTATGCCCCCCAAAGGCCTAAAAGCCATATTTCCTCCCCTTATGACCCCCAAATGCATACACAAGGCTATGCCACAAGGGTCACAAAGGACACCCCTGAGAATCACTCTCCATAAGGAGAGCCTCTCACACAAGGCTGTCATGCTTCTTCCACCCCAAGACCATCCTACTCTCCCAAGAGTAGGAGGTCTTGGACACTTCCAAAATAAGAACACATAAACAAGAACATGGAAATGAAAACTTACATTTTTCTCCTACAACAAATTACATATACACATCTTTTCATACAAGCATTTCTTTCTTAAAAAATACAACATAAACCACATAAACATAAGGAAGTAAAACCAACCTTAATCTGCTAATAGGTATGTTAGACTTAGTTGGGGATGAGCTGCCCAAATCCACACAACTTTCCACCAACACCTTCACCAAAATTCTATTCTACAACTAAATTTCAAAAATTGCATAATCTCCAACAATGGAGAGTGGGTGATTACTCACTAAGTCCCTAATCCTTGCCTAAGAAGGCCTCTCACACACTTCCCAACCCCTTGGGTGAGGTGAGAGTTCCCATTGGTTGCTCTTCCCAAACTCTTACACATTACTAAAACTGGAAAGGGAAAAGGTGAGTGAGGATGGGGAAGAGAGTTTGACATCAAAAGGGAAGGTTGTCTATCCTAGGAGGAACCTTCTAAGTTGAATTTTCGCTCATCTTGGAAAAACCACTTTTTGAGGTGACTAAACAGTCACATGGGAGTAGTCACATGTTTCAAAATACCCCTAACCCATAGGTATACCCTTTGGACCTTTGGAAAAGCCCTAAAACTGACCCTAGGAGTCCATTTGACCCCTTAGAAACCCAACTGAAGTTAACCTACGGGTCAAACCTGAGTTGACCACTCCCAAGACTCCCTACCCAAGGCAAATTTGGGACCACACTCTTTTGTTTGAATGACTTTGGTAGAAACAAAACTCCCTCCAAGAGACAAGTCAAAATCAATGACACTAATCAGCACATGTGTCAAGTGACACAATAAAATACAATATAAAAATCACACATGGAATTTGTCTCTTGTAGGTTTACACAATTAAATAAAAATCAAATTAACACACATGCATAATTTACTTTCACAAATAAAATACATTACAAATGGGGTGTTGTCTCTCCAAATAGACAACCCCTGGCTTAACAAACGTACATTGGTCTAGGTTTGGTTCTCCATATAATTTCCATGGTCACATGAATAATTTTCCTGCGCATCTCAATTAACACATTAGTAATTCCAAATAATCACAATTTTACATAATTAAATACATAGATTTCATTGCACACCAAACACTCATACATTTGACAATAATAATTCAATATCTCATTCATTCAAATTCGATTCCACATAAGCAATTACCATAATTCTCAAAATTGAACCATTCATAAAATAAGCATCATTTTTCTATCATCAACATGAAGTCCTGCAATTCCAATAATGACATTCACCATTTCAAAGTAATTCTATTCTAGCAATGTATAAAGTTTCATAATCAGAATGCATAAAATGAAGCATCAATATACGTCAATGTGATCCAGATCCTGGAGTCATATAGTTTCTAAATCCATAAAGCATAAAATAAAGCATCCATAATAGTCTCAATATGCAAATAACTGAAAATGTCAAGCTGAGTCGAGGTAGGGCCTCACAGATCTCAAGAAGTACTTTGCTTTTGTGTCATTCTAGCAGATCCCAAGGTCCGGTAACAGAGCAACAGATGCTATGGCCACTCTGGCATCCATACCTGAGTTACAAGAGTTCAATGCTCGCTTTGAATTCCTGGTGGAAGAGTTACGTTACCCAGCTTATGATTCCCCTGAAACCCAAATAGTCTATTCTATTATTGGACATGACTCATCCATATATAGCCACATCTACTCCTATCTACGTGACCAAGTTATTCCTAAAAATATTACTCAAAATGAGAAAAGTAACCTAACTCGAAATGCTTCGCGGTATGTTATCATAGCTAACAATTTATTTAGATGAGGTTTGGACGGTACATTGCTTAGATGTCTAGAAACCGAAGAATCTAAACGTGCATTCTCGAAAGTCCATGAAGGTATTTGTGGATCTCATTCGAATGGTTTTACTTTAGCTCGGAAACTATTATGGGCTGGCTACTACTAGCCAGATATGGAAAAAGACGCCATTAAATTTGCTAAGACTTGTGAGAAATGTTCGCTTCATGGAAATCTCATACATGCCCCGGCAAGGGACCTCATACCATTTATAACACACTGGCCTTTTCAGCAATGGGCCTTTGATCTCATTGGTCAGATATATCTGGCTTCATCCAACAGACATAAATTCATCATAACTGCCACTGAGTATTTCACCAAGTGGGTAGAGGCAGTTCTACTCACCAAAGCAACTGGTAAACAAGTCACCTTATTCATCCTAAACTATATAATTTGCAGGTATGGAATACCTTCATCCATCATGACTGATAATGGAGGAGAATTCAAGAATAAAGATCTGGATGAACTTTGCGAGAAATTCAAAATCAAACAACACTGGTCATCAGTATATTACCCTCAAGGCAATGGATAGGATGAGGCATCTAATAAGAACCTATTAGCTATCTTGCATAGAACAGTGAACAAATTAGGGAAGGATTGGCATCTGCAGATCAATCCTGCATTATGGGCTTATAGAATAAGTATCAGAACACCTACTGGAGCTACACCTTTTTCTTTGGTTTACAGGTCTGAAGTAGTATTACCTATCGAAGTAGAAATACCATCTCTAAGAGTTTCGTTGCAAGTCCTCATTACTGATGAAGATCGTAGAATATCTAGATTGCAAGAACTCGAATTGCTGGATGAGCGTCGGTAAGTGGCGTTTGATCATCTCAGAGTGTATCAGAAGAGAATGTCCAGAGGGTATAACAAGAAAGTTCGACAAAGAGAATTTCAAGTTGGAGACCTATTACTGAGAGAAAATCCAAAAAATCAACAATTTCGCGACAACAAAGGGAAGTTTGAACCCAACTGGTTGGGTCCCTACATTGTTACTGCAGTATTCAGCTCTGGTGCCTATCAACTTTCAAACTCAGAAGGAGAACAACTCCGTGAACCGATTAACACCATCCACTTGAAGAAATTCTTCGCTTAGAATTCTCTGCTCCAGCAAAACTTGTACAGTTGGAAAAAGTCCTAAAAAAAAAAACCCTAAAAATTAGAAAAAGTCCTGAAGAAAAGCAAAAAAAATAAAATATAGAAAAGAACAAAAAAATAAAAATAAAAAGAGAAAAATTGCCCTGGTGAAAACCTGTTAAACAGGCACCTTGGTAAAAAAAAAAAGAATCTCTGCCGAGCAGGTGAAAACCTAGCAAACGGGCACCTCTTGTACTCAAGCGCTCCATCTATCAATGCAACGTTGGCATTTCCCGCTTTCAAGCATCTTTTGCTTTTGCTTGTACATATTTTTAGTCACTTTTGTGACATCCTAGTTCGTTGGAACCCTCATGACTTGAAACTGATCAACGTCCTAGTCTTAGGTTACTTGACATAGCACATTGCATATCCTAAGCATTGTCAACCAAGTCATTATTCCGTCAATGAAACCTGGTCATCCACTCTGAGTCAGTTACCTGTCTCCTAACTACTACAGAGTTTTTATCACTGAGTTCACAAGCAAAACAACATAACGGAAAACAATTATTAAACAGTTTGAGCTATGAATGACAATTTTCTTTGTATGCTGTCTTTTATATTGATTTTCGATTATTATCCCTTTGAGTAACTCGAGGAAGTCTGTATTGACTAAGAGGTACAAGGATTGGGGGCATAATATTTTCTTTGTTTTCTGCTTGTAGGAATGATCCCGATGATCTAGAAACATACAAATTAGCTGGGTGTCTGTGATAAGAGCCTTCACATTAAGGTGAAATCGCCTCACATACCTCGACTCCGCTTATTTGTATGCTACAGGGAGGTCCATATCATTTCTTTGTCTGTTTTGAGGGAATTTCTTTATGATGCAATTCGGGTCCCTGCGAAATCTGTCCAAGGATATGAACGTTATGCTTAGTGATGAATCTTAAGTATTTTAAATGTGACTAGGTTTAGGTTGCATTTTGCACATCATTTTGCATTTCATTCTGCATTTTTGTGAATCTAGAGTGATTTCGGTATAGTAATAATCTCTCTGTCTTATGAATGAGAGCTGAGAGCATCATCATTTCTTACGCTAAGTGGTCTTTTTTTTATCATTATTTATTCGATTGAGTACTTGTGCTTTGAGATGATTAGCTGCATACATGACATTTCATATAGATTCATTCATTCATTTCATTATTATTCATTTATACTGATCTTATTGCATAGAAAAACAAAAAAAAATTGCATTACTCATTACTCATTACTCATTTTCATTCATTCATTTGCATTACATACATTCATGCTGAAATAAATGCATACATATAGAATAAAGCATATAGAAACATCTCATAGTTGATAAACACGAGTACAATGAAGTCAAATCAGATCTTGTATATATATATATATAATGTCAAGTATGAGGGTACAAAATGATGTCCAATGACATATACGAACTCCCATTGGAGCAAGAATTGTATCGGCTACAAAAAAATGGGTGTGTCTACAAAAAAAATCCAAGCTACAAAAAGAATCATCTAGCTGGTGCCCTCTCCCTCATTGCCTGGTGGAGAAGGAGGAGCCTGATGCCTGGATCCTGTCGAGGTGCTCGTGCTCCCTCTGATCTAGCCATATACTGTGAATAGGGTTGCACCTGCTGTGCAACAGGAACTACAACACTATACGCTGCTACATAATACGTTGCCCTACTGCTCTGGAGAAGCACCTCCTATCGAAAAGACTCTATCTCTACTCTTGACTCAGCTCTCAATGCTGTGATCTGGTGACCATGCTCGGCCCTAATCTTGACCAGCTGTCGATCTCGCTCTACCAGCTGAGTCTGAGCCACTGTCAACTGTGACTGCAGCTCTACAAGACGTTCTCTCATCGACTGTCCTGTGTCGACCCCCTACTCTCTCACAAGCTCTCCACCGCCATCTCCACTGCCATCTCCACCTGTGGCTCCACCCTGCTCATCCCGCCGCTACCGTACCTACCTCAAAGCTGCTCGCTCCTCTCTGCCACCCAACCTCATGCCTACTCTCCCAAGGGATCCACCCTCACCCCTCTGCTGTCCAGCACCAAGATCACCACCAGTCCGTCATGGAGCATCTGGTCTTTGTGCCTGTCTCTGGTCCAGTCCCTGCCTATGGCCCTATCTCTGTGCCTGTCCCTGTGCCAGTGCAGGGGCATCATCCTCCACATCCTCAATATGAGGAGCATGCTCTCCAGGATCCATAAACCAAGGGAATGGATGCTGCTAAAAGTAATCCCTGTATTGGGGCAATAGCCCCACATCAACTATATCATCTAGATAATCCCACCTTAGATGGTGTAAACCTGTCAGCTCCTGCATCGCTAAAGCATAGGATAGCCTAGGCGACCATCCCTAGCTCTCCTCATCAGCGTATTGAGCATATGTCGTATACTCCTGAGAGATCCCTTGTGGCCGGTCGTACTGCCTCATCGCTCGTGAAACAATGAATCGCTCCACAACAGTTTGTGACCTCCCAATCAGTGGGTGTGTAACAAAAAGATCTCTCTGAACTGCCCGCCATTCATCCCATGAATCCAACCCCCTGTACAGTCTCCATATGATAGCTATCAGATCATCGAGCTGTCATCACCAGAAGTCTATCTTGCCTAGATGGGGCTGCGTAATACATCTAGCATACCTGTAGATAATAAGCTGCCCGGGCTCTCTGCTATCATCGACTATCGACCGACAAATGGGAAGGTGCTCCCAAGCCCACACCTGTAAAATGTAAACCCCTGCAACCATGCTCTGCCCATCTCTGTAAACAATCTCATGCATCTCCCGATACATGTGGGCCAATAAGCAAGAGCCCCAGCCAAGTCTCTGAGGGGTCTCTATCAACCTCTCTAGCATATGACCCCATCCGCTCTGAAAACCCTGTTGCCCTCTATCTGGCATCAAGAAGCAACCAATGAAACCTGTTAGGACACATGCCACCGGATACTCCTCACTGTACCTGCCCATCAATATATCCCAACTCATAGAATGAGTCAAGATGTCAGGATCCCTGAATACGTTCCTAAGAGCTTGTAGTCCAAGTAACAATACACTATCATAATCCACCTTATCCCCAACAAAAGGGATACGAAGGATCCTATACACATCCTCGGGAGTGATAGTCAACTCCCCAACTGGCAAATGAAAGGTATTATGCTCTAAATGAAATCGCTCTACCAATGCTTTCAGCATCCCGTGGTTCACACGGATATGAGGTAACCTCATCAGGTGAGTAAAGCCACACATATCAATATGAGCCTGCTCGACCTCAGACAAATCACGAACCAAAGCCATACTAGGAGGATATATGCATCTAAAGAGCACAGGAGGCAAGCACACCTACAACAATCCAATAATGAAGCATCAAAAAATAGTCCAAGTGAGCCTACAAGAGAAGTTTTACATCACGCAAATCCAACTAAGTCAAATGCAAAACCAAAATTTCATGTTTACACTTTCAAAAATGGTCACTGTTTTTCGAACGACAAAACACAATTAAGCAGAATCTCGTATGAGTCGGGAATGGCTCTCGTACTAGAAAATAGCCTCAAATGAGACTTTATTGGACTCCACACGACAAAATGGTCTCCTAACCAACCTATCGTATGACACAAGGGTGGATCTAGTACAACAAATCTAATGGCTTCAAACGATAAAAGAAAAATTGCCAGTTTTTCGTACGAGACAGGATCCTGTCTCGCATGATGAAACGTGACACCCGACCCAAAACCCATGAAAAATGTGAAAAATGCATAAAAAAATTCAAAATTGGAAACATAAACAAGCTTAAGATCGATCACTTACTGTTGGCTCATAGTTTCGGGGTCGATTATGTCTTCTTTAGCACTCGAATCGATGCTGACGAGTAGGGACCACCATTTTTCTTCGCAGAAGGCTTTTTGAATTTTCAAACTTGGAGGGTTAAAATGAATTGAAAATGACACTTTCATCCCATATATAGCCAAAAAACTAATTTTTTAACTTGCTCTGATGGACATGAAAATTGTACCCTTAGCTAATGTGCCTGCTCTGATTCCATTTTCAAGATCGAAATCGAAATTCGAGATCATCTTGCTAGTCAATTTCACAATTTGGACCACTTATCACTCTGTTCATCAAATTCTCAGTCTTTCTTCGATTTGCGCTCAATTTCTCAACAATCAACGCTGAATATCAATTTCAAATTTACGAATCAACTTTGTGATCAATTTAATCTTCAAAATTCTTCAAAATCACTTCGCGCTCAAATAACTAGTCATTGCTCAAAATTGCCTAAAATCAACTACCCTCACTACCATTTCGATTTCGCTCCCGAGGGGGCATATTCACAACCTTATGACCTCACATCTTACAAGTTGAGAAAATTTTCAAATCTTCATCAAAAGTCGAGCAAAATCTTTTCAATTAAAGAAAATCAATCCTTATCGCTAAGAGGCATCTTAGCTTCATTGCTTCACATCAAGTTGAGATCTCTCGATCATCCGAATATAATCAATCGCTAGGGGCATATCAGTTTCATCGTTTCACATCAAGCTGATATTTGTCCTTCATCTGAATTAATCTCTTAGCATTAATCAGTTTCATCGCTTCAAATCAAACTGATTATTCGTTTAAACTTAATCAAAAGTTTAAAGAGTTTCTTTGATCACACTAAATCTAAGTAGGTGTTCAGTATTCATTTCTTGATCAAGCTAGACGGTTTATTCTTCACTCATCGTGTCTTGATCAATCAAGTTTAAGATCGATTTTTTTTTATCATCACTTACTGTATCTAAGTTCAATCAAGTTCTAGATTAGTAAGATCCGCTTCTTGATCAATCAAGTTCAAGTTCGGTATCTTTGTTTTCTATCGTTCCTCAGTTCAATCGAGTTCGGGATCGGTATCACTTTAATCAAATTTTATTCAGCTTTGTCGCTTCGAATCAAGCTAAACACCTTGCTTTTCATCTAGTTCATGATCAATCAAGTTCAAAACTGGTATCTCCTAGACACCACACATTCTTTGAACCAACGCGCTGCTCGCACATTAATTCAAAGAGGGGCAAATGTAATACCCTAAAATTGGTCATCTAAACCATGGGCCCCTAATCTTGACAACATCACCAAGGTCCTAACCAAGGCAATTAAATCAATCTTGAGCACATTATTAATTCTTTAATTACCAAAAATCACATGGCAAATCAATTACTCAATATTAATTAAATATTTATTTAATTAATTGAATCATTTCCAAGAATATAATTTTGATCAATTATCCTATTTTAATTTATTAAATATATTTGCATATTTAATTAATTAATAAACTTGCCATTCAATCATGCGAAAAGAATTAATTTACTACAAAAAGAAGAATTTATTACAAAACAAAGAGTTGAATTGAAAATTAAATAAAATAATTGAATTGAGAGAAATCAAACTTGAGATATTATTTCTTTTTCTAAATTTAGAACTTGAAATCAGAAAAGTAATTAATTGAATTATTAATTATTCTCTTAAATTGGAACTCGAAGCTTTTCAGAAAAAGAAGTTCAGTTGCATTAAAAAGACCTTTTTCTTGAATAAATCAAATATGTGCATGGAATTATCTATTTTTATCTGATATGCATGGAATTAATTTATTATTATTTTCCAATGCAACTTGGACTTCTAATTTGAATGCATTTCAATTAAACTATAATTGGAATATATCTCAAGGTTAACTCAACCTGATTTCTCAATTATTTTCAATTAATCCTAAATTGAGCTTTTTCTCTTGTGATTCTCTATAAATTCAGTCTCCAACTCTCATTCCAATTCACACTAGAGATTTTTGAGAATACGCTTGGAGATTGTTATCATGCTGATTTTGCTCTGGAGTCATTGATATATTGTGCTCTTTTTTTTAGATTACTTGCATCCATTATTGCTTGCATCCATTATTGCTTGAATTGATTATTGCTTGAATTATTCATCCATATTGCATCCATATAGCTTTAAATATCATATAGATTAAATCCTTCATCTTGGTGTAGTCTAGTCACTGGTATTGCTTATAAAAAATCTGAGAGCAATCTTATACTCACATCTTTTAGAAGGCAATTGGTCAATTTGTCATGGTTTTCTTATTAATGCTTATATTTGACTAACCATGCATATAATGACTAAATTGAAGTGTTGTGTATTGCAAATACAGCTCCTTATCCCACTTTTCACACACACAAACATAAGAATGATTCCAATCACAGTCACAATCTTCAGTCCAACACAAAGTTTGGAAACTAGCAGATTGCTATCTTTATTTCCTTGAATCCACTTTTTTACATCAAATGAACAAAGTCTTAATTGAGAAAAAAATTTGGCAGTTTTGCTAAGCATATTCAAAGATAAATATGTACAAATGAGGGTCCTCCTTATATAGGAAAAGAGTAGAGAAAAATGTGAGAACAGCTGACTAATTCAACTACACAGTCCCACTTGACTATAACTACAAGAGAAAGAAAATATGCAGCTACGAGAAAACTTGCAGCATCTAACAATGCAACTGCATGAAAAGAAAGTGCCTAAAAGGGGACACTTTATTCATCTTTCTCCTCCTCATTGGATTTCTGAAATTCCTCGAACTTGACCAGAATAGCCTCCATCTCAACTTTGTCTAGAATTGAGGTAGAGTCAGTGATGATGCGAATGCGGGAAACTACATATTCAGCCTTATGTATTTCTTTTTTCCATCTTTCAACATTGATGCAAGGACTTCAAAACTGACTTGTATTTCTAGCAATTTATCAAATGCATTCTATGAGAAATCTTGTTCTGTATAGTGATCCATTAAGGAAATAAATTCTTGTATGATGGCATCACTGGTCACGAGGTTTTGATTATCATCATACAACTAACAAGGAATATCAGCTATTCTGGTTGAAATAAGATCAATTTGATCATCACCTTCCTTCTTTTCTCGATCCAACTCCACAATCATTGACCTTATTGTTTCTTTCTTGTGAGAAAATAATGACATAATTTGGATATATTTCTCTCTGGTGTAATTATCTTATTCTCCATGAGGACGTCAATTTTGAATCCTCCATTTTATACCTAAGAGTTGCACTTCTTTCAATATCTTCTACTTCATGAGATAAAGAAGTTTTAATACCTTGCATTTGACTTTGGATAATTTCAAAATCAGCCAGCAACTTAAACGTTGAATCTAGAAGATGAGAACCTTCTAATTTTAATCGAGCAATCCACTCATCCACTACTTGACCTTTGATGCCCACCTATTCCACCTTCTTGAGAGCCTCAGTATCCATTGAGGAAACAATTGGCTCGATTTCCTGGGAAGATCGTGTGACTTTGAGAAGCACACTGGTTAACTGCTCACATTTGATGCCCACCTATTCCACCTTCTTGAGAGCCTTAGTATCCATTGAGGAAATAATTGGCTCGATTTCCTGGGAATATTGTGTGACTTTGAGAATCACACGGCTTAACTACTCACATTTCTACTTTAATTCGCTCTTTTCATCTCTTTCTTATTCAAATCTTCACACCAAAGAATTAAAAGCAGTTTGGGAATCTAACTTGACACTTTCATGTGTCTCCACTCCAAGCTCTACAATTTGCATAGTATAATCCCCGACTTGTATATTATCCTTATTCTTGTCTCAAGAGGGCACCATAACCTCAACATATTTCTTTTTGGAAGTTGGATACACTTGTACCTAAGAAACAATATTTGTCTTTTTAGTACCTTTAGATTTGGGAGGAGCCAACTGTTCAAAATCAAATTCATCTGGTGAAATTACCTGTTTCTTTCTTTTGGGAGCTACTACATCCATCCATGGTGTTAATTTTGTATCATTGAATGTAGTTGTGGCCTCTTGCCGAGTATCAACCGGTATTTGAGGAGAATTCTGACTTGAAGTTGCAGCAGTTGTAGATGCAATTATTGGTAACAAGGTTGTGGCATCCAGTGATATGCCAGCTAACGTAGCAATAGTAGTTGCTATTGATGCCTCCTTTGTAACAACTATGGATGGAAGAGTGGATGGTATGCTAGTGGTAATCACAGTTATCACATGGAGTGGAACTTCAGCTATGATTGTCATGGAAGGTAAAGGTACCATCTGTTGTTCTACAAATGCTTGCTCCATAGTTTCAGTAAAATCCAAAATTGAGGATTCAATAGTGGATGAAGGAATATCATCCAAACTGGAGAAATTAGACAATGTAAAATATTGTTGAGCATCCTCTAATTGTGGTATTTCCATATTCAACTCTTCATCATTATACTCCTCATCTTCTTGATCTGAGTTAGATTAAATAAAATGAATAATAACCTTTGTATGAGTTGATACCTCTGAAGTGGTGGGAGTATTTCTCTCTCCTTGATGAGTTGGTTCTTCAACCTGTATTTCCTCTTGACGAGGAATTTCCCCTTCTTCTGGTTCTTTTTCTTTCTCAGTTTCTACAATAGATTGTTTCTCTAGCTCCTTTGTTGGTGTCTCTTGTACTGCTGAAGAAGATTCACCTTTCTTAGACGCTTTGATTGCGAATTTTATTTTAGGTCCTTTTCCCTTAGATTATGTCAAAGGGATTGCTGGTGGTGTTTGCAGATCTTATTTGCTTTTGGTCCTCGTTTCAGCTGTAGTTGTTTTACCAACTGGACCGTCATTGTTGTCATCATCACCAGAACTGGCAGGAAGTTGTTTCATTTTGATCTTCTTCTTTAATAAGCATGCATTAGTATTGGCCAAAATAGGAGCAATTCTTTGAGTAATGGATTTACTTTCCTTTTTCGACCATTGAACAAGTGGTAGTGGGGAATCAACAATCTTTCATTCAAAATAGACTTGGTCTATTATGTCATCAATATCCTCCATGGTCATCAGGATTTTGGCCAAATCCATAATTTCAATTTGCTCCAATGTAAGGCGACTAAAATCCATTATCCTCACATCCTCTTCATCCTTACAATCAACCCATACATCTTCAAACCTGAATACATGAGTGTAATTTCTTTTGCTTTTATTATTCATTCCGATCAAAATTATTTCAGGCTTTGAATCTCCTCATAGTATTCCATTGCATTTCTCTTTCCATGTTCTTGGCCTTGGGGTTGGTCATAATTGAATATCAGCCAATAGATTCTGGAAACTTTAAGCCTATCTTATGAGCTTGTGACTTCTTTTCATGTACATAAATTAATTTCTGACATAACTCCATGAGTATAATTTTATTAGATGGATATCTTGGTAAAATAAAGGGTTCTCTTGCAAAACATTCTATGTGGATGTAAGCGAAAGTGGGGAAGTAGAGAAAGACACATCCAAAATGAGAAACTTTACTGTATGCTGCCTCTGAAAGTCTCTTCTTTTGTAAGTCCTTATCAAACATACATTTCCATACAGCAAAGAACGCATCATTGACTCTTCTAAAATGAGTTCCTTGATTATTGATTGTGAGTTGATCATAATAATTCCAAACAGGCACTAACCTCCTGTTACCCTTTGTAGACAAACTTGGATATTGCCTCATGGAGGTGGCTGCATATACAAGGTATGAGGCCATGTATAATTTTAGTGTTATTTTGACCTCTTTCAATTATGCACAAAGTGTATCACTGATCTGGTCACCCCAATCTATCTTGGTAGCTCCTTTCCTAATTATTTTTATATAGTAACTATTGGGACTCATTAAATTTGGGTCAAGTTTTGAGGCCCATTTCAAATTTTTGCTCTGCATTTCCAAATGAGTCAGTTTGAATGGCCTAGTTAGAAAGGGGGTAAAATGGAGCCAGTTGTTTTTAAAGTAAGGCTTGGAAAATTTTTGTACACCTTTTATTTGGCCTATGTAGTGATGTGCAGCTTTCAAAATTCAATTTGGATAAGTTTACTAGGTACCCATTTCGAGGGGTGAGCTGAAAGTGCATTTTAGGCACAAATGCATATTTTACTAAGTAGCCTACTTTGGGTGTTTATATCTTTTGCCCTGTTGATTATCATAAAGAATTTCAAAATGGATTGAATTCTATGCATAAAAGTGTGCCTCTGTGCAAAATTTGAAGTCTTCATGAATTCATTTGCTCAGTTTTCAAAGCTCAATATGTTTGCAATTTGTATGGTTTGACAAGTCCCTGTTTCAGCGCCTAGTCGGAGCCCTATTTCACATAGGTGTAAAAGTTGCCTCAATGAGTGTTATTCCAGAATGTTTGTTCCAGGATATTGTTGGTATAAATGATGAGTCATGTTTCAAATTTCAAGCCTCTGCCAATACGTTTGATCGGTTTTCAAAAGGGACTATTGAGCCATCTTTTTCAGTTATCCGTACATTTGTTGCCGCATCAGTTAAAGTAGCCATTTTCATGAGTGCGCCATTTGTACCCAGTCATACTTTTGATCAAAATAAGAATTCAAAGATTTAATATGTACTTCAAGGTACTTGTGTTTCAAATTTGATGGTCTACGGAGGTCGTTTGATATTTTTAAGAAAGGCATCATGTGTTGCCAGAACATTGACTTCATTAGGTCCGCAGTGTTGACAAAGCAAGTTGGTCATTTTCGAAAATTAATATCTCTTCACTCGAGGCTCGTCTTGAAAAACCATTTGGTAGAGTTCATCTTTGTATATCAGAGTACATGCCTGTCAGATGGCGAGGTCTAGAAAGGTGTTTTAACCGGTTTGAAAATTATGTCTTCGCGATTAAATGCGAAAATGTGGCGCAAGTGCTTGAAAGTTGCGAAACTCAGTTTGATGATCCGAAAATGATGCCGATCATTTCTAGAGGTACGTTCAAGGTGTCTAAGGCATTTCAGAGGTCAGTTACATGAAAACAAAAAAAAAATTTAGTCAAACCCACTTTGGGGCCCGACTTGGCTCATGCCTGTGCCGTATTATTTTATTGGCGACTTTTTTCACTGAGAGATTTTCAGAATATCTAAATATGGATTGTAATCATGAGATATGTCATAAGAAAGTTTTGAACAAATGTGTAATTAACTAATATAGCCATGCCCCTCCATTCACATTTCTCCAGTATGAATTCAACAGGAATAACAATGAAAGTAAGTTGGATTAGTGCGGATAATAGAACACAATATGTTCAATTATGGAATGATCAAAACAATGAGAAATCAAGATTTGAAGAGTATTCATCAAGAATGCGGGGGTAAGTGTGTCAATACTTCAAGAGCAGCCAAGAGAGGAGCAACATCTTTGGCATCACAAACATAGATTTGTTTTTAGAAACCAAATGCAATTGGCAGCCACATATCAATTGACCCTTGCTACCGGATGTGACCACAGTAAAGTTTCTTAATAATGCAGATTTGGTAGGTGTAAATGCTAGTCCACTCCCCTTACGTTTCTCTTTATCTTTCTCTGCTGACAGTGATGGTTGACCCAGGCATTGAAGCTTCAAGCAAATGCAAATTGTTGAAGTGTGGAACCATCGCTCACCCTATCGTGCCAGATAGAAGGCTGCATAAACCAAAACCAGAAGTTGCTATCATCCTCTCCTCCTTGTCTGTGGCACGAGATGGCTGGAGAAGGGCATAATAAAATAATTGAAATTTGAGTTCTCCTCCCCCACGTGCAACAGGTGACATTCATGTTTGGCAGTAGCATAAGTCTCTAAACAAACGCAAAGGGTAGCCTCCTCCCTGACGTGGTGGTAGAAAGGTTGTTGAAAACAAACAAATGCAAATTGCCAAGCTTCATGTGGTGTTGGAAGGGGATGTTATCAGCAGTTTATAACTTCAGCATAGAAACCATCAGCAAATGCAATTAATGGAGTTTCAAGCTTTGTGTGGATGATGAAGAGAGCAGCTTTAAAGTTAATCAAATGCAAACAGCAATGCATCCTCCCTTGCGTGGCTGATAAAAGAGGGGTTTTCAATTAAATTTTTAGCAATTGCAATTAGCAGGTGTATTGATTAATGCCATGACCTTGTATTTCTCCTCCTATGTGTAATTGTAGCATTGAAACCCCCAGGCAAGGCACCATTAAAGTCTTAGAAAAAGCTTCAGAATACACAATGCCAAGCAAAAGGCAATATCCCACATTGGCTGGGAAATGTAATTTTTTGGTATTTATAAGAAATACTCCACACATCCATAGTGTGAAATCCTTAAGGGCTTTTGATGGATGGTGCTCATGGGCACCCAAGTGGACCCCATGCACGTGGGTGCGGATCCCAAGGCAACTGAGAAGGCTGACTGAGAGGTGACCAGCTAGACCCCGTGCAGGCACAGATCTCCAGGCAGGTGAGTTTTGCAGGAAACAAATAGCTTAACTGGTAAGCAGGTTCCAAGAAGATCGACGGTGCACGTGATTTCGCAAGCCGAAGATGCTCGAAGGTTAGCTATTGTGAAATGGCGAAAAGCTCATGCCGAAAATGCAGTGAAAACGAAGTGTTAAATAGCATGCAAGTTTGATGAAGATCGACGACGCGCATGATTTTGCAAGCCGAAGATGATTGTTGGTTAGCCATCGCGAAATGGCAAAAGACAGAAGGCAGTCTAGATTCTGGTGACGTGGTGCTGAGGTGGCAGACACATGGCGATGAGCAAGCAACCCAGTGGCAGTGACGAGGCGGACACGTGGCGAAGTGATGAGGTGTCATCCGTGGTGGCACCCACTAGACCCCATCAGTGAATTAGAGACTGCCACGTGGTAGGGCATCAGGCCAAAAAAGAGAGAAAAATCAAAGTTAAATTATATAGTTGAAACTATATAAAAAAATGAAAAAATTTAAATGACAGAGGCATATTCAGAATTAATTCACCCAGAGGTCCATTTTTAGCCAAAATACTAAGTATTATATATTTCTGGAAAGCTCTCGACATAAGGAATCCAATCACCTAGTTAATGTTAACAAATATGAGATATTTCGAGAGCAGTTTCCATGGGAAAGAGAAAGGGATTGAAATTCAGTTAGAAAAAAAGACACTTGGCAGTGTATTATGCAGATCTGATCTTTCCCTCCTCTTCTTATTCTCAATTCTTCTCAATTGTAGGGGTTCTAGAAATTTGGAGATGCTCTATATTTTCATGGCTTCCAATTCTGAGTTCTTTTCAAAATTGTACAGGGCAATGTCCTTTTCCATAGAATAGAGTTTGATTCATGTTATAGGTGTTATTTGTTGCAGGTTCTTGTGTATGTAAGGCATGCACAAATTCACACAGAATTTGTCTCTGAAATGTATCTTCATTTTATTCAAATTTGATTCTTAAGGAGGACCAAGTTTGTCATAAATAGTTGTGTCTGTGAGTGTAATTCTTATTTGTAGGTAATCTTCAAGGAAGATTTTAAACTCTGTGAGCAAACATCAATAAAATAGGGTTCATGCTTCTGGATCTGATATTGTATGTGGATAAGCTTAGTAATGCATTATGTAAGGCATTAATGCAAAAAATATTTCATGATGAAGATGGATTTGCAATGAGTTCTTTCACTTATAGTCTGATGTATGACTCTGTTGCCCTTGGATAAGGCACTGATCTTGCAATTAAGGGGGCTCTCAAACCAATTTAAAATCCAATTAGAATATCTTTATTTTATGTTATGTTTTGAAATGTTTCATCTATCTCATGCTCAAACATAGCTGAGTTTTATGTGTAGATCTAGCCTATCTACAGAAACTACTTGTTATTGAGCCCTGGTGAGATCTATCTGTTATGCTGATGCTGTCATAGGTGTGTAATAGGTTTAATTCTAAGCATCAAAGGTATACCCACCTAGGTTTTGTAGAGCCTATAGAGTAGAAGGATTTAGATCCTTGTCATGTTGTCCAAGCTCTGAGGTTCTTCATAGATTGAATTGGCTACTTCATACATCAATTGCAGGTGTACTTGGGTTAATCATTTTTGATGAACAACGGTAACACATCCAGTTTTGAAAATAGTGAGAATCTTTTAGGCCTTTTACTCATGCCAACATGGTAACCATATCATTATATTCCTCATTGAAGTTACTTCTATGCAAATACTTTGGCCATCTTGAAGTGGTGGAATTTCTAGCAGTAGAGAGAAAAAGTGTATTAATCATTTTCTTACACTCTGCCTCATTTTTCTCAAAATATTCTTGAGCACTTTCCTAAGTAATGTCAGCTACTTCCTCAACTGGAGATCCCTTGAACACACTATTGAAGAAAACACTATCTAATGTCATAACCACATTCTGGTTGGCATCTTTTACTTGTCTTGTGTTTGGATCAAAATGATCTGCCACGACAAGTACAAAGTCTGGATCATGAGCTGCAACTGGAAAGGAAGCATCTTTGTGCAGCTCTGATTTGATCAAGTTTGACAAGTGTGAAGGAGATTTCTCAACTCGATCAATGAACTCCTGCATATTCACATGACCAATTTTTGTATCCTTTATCTCCTTGATATTGGAGTCAACTGAGCTTTCTGGATATCTTTTTTGATGATTGTTTGTTTGGTGAGGATTCTAATTGACATGTGGAATGCTCTAATTTGTCTTGAGAGGGATTTGACATTTGCAAAGTACTGCATCCAACACCGAGGATTATCTTTTTTGACAATCATCATCATCAAAAAACCAAATTTTATCAACTGGGCCAAGAATCGGGAGTTAAAATGGAGGGAAGAATATTGTCAAAAACTGGCAGGTCGGAGAAAAAAGTTTGACCTACCCATAGGAATAAAAATTTTGCACATCAGACTTTAAAATTTGATGTGAAAGGGCAAAACATCTTTCATTGCATATCGGACTTTAAATTACGATATGCAAGTGGGAAAAATGAATTTTCATATCAGACTTTAAAGTCCGATATGCAAATATAACATGCAGAAACAGTATGCACATCAGACTTTAAAGTTTGATGTGCAGGGGGAAGAGAAATGATTGACATGTCGGGTTTTAAAACTCGACATGTCGATCAGATAAGACCAGCCTACATATCGAACTTTAAAATCCAATATGTAGGGAGAACAAAACTTCCTGTTAACACGTCGGTTTTTAAAACTCGACCTGTTAGTAGGGAAGAACGTCTCCTGCATGTCGGATTTTAAAATCCAACATGTAGGAGAGGGGGAAAAATTAAAATCCAACATGTAGGAGAGGGGTTTGAAAGAAAGGAAGGAAGAAATTAGGGCATCCAGTTTTAAAATCTGATGTGCCCTGATTCTACCATGAACCTAGAAGAAAAACGAAAAAAAAAACCTAACTGAAATGAAAAGAACATGCAGATTAAAAAGAAAAACCCAAGAAATCAACAAACCCTACCTCAACAATGTTGATCGGCGGGAAGGATAAGTCGGTGAAATGATCAGCAGAAAATCATGGAAGGAGAGCTAAAGAGCATGCAAGAAGCAACTTAATTAGCATAAAAATAAGACCAAACAAACCTAAAAAACTGATAAATACCCTTCAAAGAATACATTATTGACAACATTAATATAAAGCACCTCATGCATGTTGGACTTTAAAGTCCAACATTTGGGAAAAGACTTCTTGCAAGTCGGACTTTAAAGTCAGACATGCATCTTTATTCATGCAAAACTGCACATCGGACTTTAAAGTCTGATGTGGAAGGGGAACTTCCCTATAGGTTAGACTTTAAAGTCCAATCTGTAGGAATGAATTTCCTGCAAGTCGAAATTTAAAGTCTGATCTGTAGGATAGACTTACAAAACACTGAGTCTGATGTGCAATTCTAACCTAGAAAGACCCTGCAAGTCGGACTTTAAAGTCCAACTTGCAGGAAAAACTATGAAATCTAATAACTTAAAAATGACAAAAGAAAATGACAAAAAGTAAAAAGAGACTAACTGATGAAGTCGATCAATCTTTCCTGGAGGATGTGAGGTACGAAATGGACCAATTTCGTAGGGTTGCCTCATGATTTTAGCCATGCTGAAATCAAGGACAACAGCTGGCTCTGACTGGGGAACAAGATACACCACTTGAAGCTTGTAGAATCTAGAACTCTGAGTGCCTGTATCCATTGGGCTATAGAGTTAGGCGACAATAAGACTCAAAAAAGAAAATACTATACAATTTTTTACAAAATGTACAACTTCCCTTTTATGTTGCTCCTCATTGAGTAAAGAGCTTCAAATGTTCTCCACCGTGAGGTAGTGAGAATGGGGTACCATCTGCGTATGCAAGCAACTATGCTCGCCACATATTTCATGAATAGTGAAGGGGCCTCTCCATAGGGAATCAAATTTCCCATGTAAACCCTTTGGTTCCCTCCACTTGTCCCATAACAAGACTTGATCACCAATTCTAAACTCACAAGAAGTCATCTTCTTGTCAAATAACACCTTCACTTGGCTTTGGTATTTTGCAATTATATCCACCACCTCTGCTCTTGTTTCCTCCATTAGAGAAAGAAACATAATTCGCTTATCAAGTGAACCTTGGTAAGTTTCATCTTCAACAGACTTGGAAAGCTTTAATGCTGGGAATTCCAAGGTGATAGGAATCTCAGCATTTAATCCATAGAAAAGTTGGAAAGGTGACATGCCAATTGCTCTCTGGGAGTTATATGATCCGCCCATAGTGCATTATAGAGAGCTTTGTGCCAAGTTTGTTGTCTCTCATCAATAAGCTTTCTGATAATTGTAACAAGGTTCTTATTGCTTGACTCAGCTTGACCATTTCCTTGCGGATAATAGTCAGATGAGTGTGAAAGGGTAATACCATAATTGAAACAAAATTCAATGATCTCATAAGATGAAAAACATGAAGCATTATCAATTACTATCTTATGAGGAACACCAAACCTTGAAACAATGTTCTCCTTAAAAAATTGACAAACCATTGTTGAAGTAGCTTGCTTAGTTGGAATCACCTCGACCCACTTAGTGAAGTAATCTATCACTATGAGAATGTACATGTGACCTACACTAGATGTTGGATTGACAGGTCCAATAAAATTCAATCGCCACTACTAGAAAGGTTCTTCAATTACAATTGTCTTAAGAGGAAGTACAACTAGCTTAGGCTTACCAAGAAACTGTTGACATTGCTCACATTTGCGAACCCAAATGTATGTGTCCTTAAACAATGTTGGCTAATAGTATCTTGCACGCAAAATCTTGTGTGAAGTGACAGGGGAAGAAAAATGTCCACCACAAGAAAGATCATGAAAATATTGAAGTAACCTTACTTGTTGTTGCTTGTCAATGCAGCATAGGAAATATCCATCTAAACAGTTCTTATACAAACCATTGTCCCATAAGACAAAATTTACCGCTTTAAGCTTCAAGGTCTGCCTTTCATTGCGTGACAAGTGCATAGGACACTCTCCATATTTTAAGAGATACGCCAAGTCAGAATACTACTCATCAATGGTGCTGACAAATAGAACCTTGGGAAGATCTTGATTCATGCCTTCATTTTCCAACACCACTTGATCAATTGATTTGGTATCGGCTATCAACTAACACAAACCTTTTCCACGAACCAATTTAGTAGGCTTAATTTTCATGTCCTATTCCTCAATCTTAGCAACCTAGTTGTCCCTTTTAGTTCTAAACTCCTGTTGTGTGAGAATTGTCTTGACAACAACATCAGGAACAAGTGCAATGAAATGCGAATTTAGAATATAAAATCTCAAATGTTTTACCACTTTTACCACGACAAAGGAATGCTTCTCCATTTATGAGTATTTCAATTCATGAGCCTTTAAAGGATAACTCATGAATGCAATGGGTGATTCTACACCCTCATTATTCTTATGCATCAGTATAGTTGAACAGGTATGATCTGATGTGTAACTATACATGATAAACTCTTTGGTATAATCAGGGCATACCAAAACTGGGGTGTTTGCCATGGCTTCTTTAATTTAATGTAAAGCTTTCTTTCCTTCATGAGTCCACTTGAAAAGAGAATTACCTTTCATCATGTCAACTATGTGATGAGTTTGTTCAGCAAAGTCTAGAATAAACCTTCACAAAATGTTTACTTTACCAAAAAAAAATGTACAATAGTTTTACTAGTTGGCAAAGAAAGATTATGAATGAGTTTTACCCTTTCAGCATCAATTTTGATACCTTCTTTTGAAACAATATGCTCGATAAATTTACCTTCAGTTACCCCAAAAATAGATTTGTTGGGATTAAGGGAAATTCCATGTTGGCGACACTTCTCCAACACTTGCTCCAAATGATAGAAATGATCTTGACCCATCTTAGAATAAACATACAGATCATCCAAATAGAATACAATGAACTTACCAAGGAAACTTCAGAAAGCCAAGTCCATTGCACGTTGGAAACTCACTCCTACATTTATCAATCCAAAAGGCATCTTATGATACGCAAAAGTACCCCAAGGCATGGTAAATGCGGTCTTATGTTGATCTTGTTCAGAACCTCCACTTGATTGTAACCCAAAAATCCATCCAACATGGACATCATCTCGGATCTAGTAACAACTTGTAAGACATGATCCATGATAGGTAAAGGATAATTATCTTTTAAGGATTCCTGATTCAAATTCTAGAAATCAACACATATCCAAATCTTACTATTCTTCTTGTGCACGGGTACAATATTAGCTATCCAAGTGGAGTGATGAATAGGGAAGATTATCCTTGCCTTTAACATTTTCTGAATTTCAGCAAAGATGGTGTTGGAAATCTTCGAGTTATATTGCCTTTGCTTTTGATGAAAAGGAGAAACACTTGTCTTCAACAAAATGTCATGATGAAGCTCTTCAGGATGGAAAGACTTCAAGTCATCATATGAGTAGGCCAAGACATTGATATATTGCTGCATTAATGCAATAAATTTCTGCCTTTCTTCATGTGAACAACATTTTCCAATGTTGACCATCTTTGGATTGATTTTGGTCCCAATATTCACTTGCTCATATTCCATTGAGCTAGCAGCTGATTTATGTTGCTTTTAACATAGCGGTCATGCTTGTCAAACAAATTTTCAAGAGAAACAAGACCCTTTGGAATCTTATTGCCTTTCAATTGTAGAAAATCTTTGCCAGTTTTTTCAACAACACTTTCAATGGCATCCTTTGAAGGATGTTGACTACCATCAAAATACAAGTCATCGAAGTTATTAGCAATCTGCAAGAAATTGATTACATGATGATCATTATTAAACACTTGCCAATTGTCAGAATTTTCAGGAACACTCGGTCAAAAAATCATTTCAATAATATACGTTGATCCTAGAAAATCCTTATGCTGAACCAAAGAAGTTGCAAACACTGCTAAAGAATCTACTCTATCATTGGATTCTCATGAAACAATAGACAAATCAAAGGCATCAAATGCCTCAATTGAATTCCACACAAGTTTACGATAATGCCTCAGCTTATCACTTTTTGTCTGATAGATATTTCTGACCTGGCAAACAATCAATTCAACATCACCCTGAACATGCAAATTCTTAATCCCTTTTTTTTGAGCCACATTCATACCCAAAAGAAGAGATTCATACTCAACAATATTATTAGTGTTGGCAAATTGTAACTTGAAGAAAAATGGAAAAATTTTACCAGTAAGAGATACCAATACAACCCCGACAATGTCCAAACCTCATTTGGGCCACCAGTACTAATAGTATCAAAACTAAGAGTTTGTTCTTGTGAAGTTAAGGATCCTACGGATTCAACAACAATGCTTTTACAATCACTTGAATCTTCATCAAGTGAGATGACACCCCCATTTTCAGGAACAACTTCAAACTCATCATTAGTATATAAGAAATACTTACCCATACTTGATGACTCAAAGAGAATTTGAGCCCGTTGATTGTCATATTTCACAATGGTTATTTGTGATTCTTTTTATGTAAGAAAATTTTGGATATCTCCCTTGACAAGAATACAAGATTTAGTCATATCCATGTTTAACTCTCCTCCCACATCTAAATAAAAATTTCTTCCCAATAGTATACTGTAAGAAGCCGGCACATCGGCTACCAAAACTGTTATCTTGATCTTCTTGTTGGGAAATGTGACGAAAGCAAATTGTGCATCCTTAATCTGACCTATTAAGGGTACTTTCTTATTATCCATGAAAAAACATCTACCAAATGTCTTAGTTAAAGTTAAACCAAGAGCGTTGGCAACTTTTGTTGGCATAACATTGTTAGATGCTTTGAAATCAATTACACAATTACTTAGCTTGTAACCATTAATGAACAAGGAGATATAGAATGGTTCTATATTTTCTACAAGAGAAGGAGAACTCACTAAGTTATTTTTTGGATGTATTAGACTTAGGAAGATCACTTGGGGAAATATCTTTTTCTTTCACAAATTTGACCAAATGATCATATTGATCCGGGTTGGATCTCAAATATTCTACCCCAAACATTTGTACTTTAGTCTTCCTAGCATGATCTAAAATATCAAATGACTGAAAAGAATTCATCAAATATTGATTTAGGTTCTCATTTTGAGAACTTAAAACATTAGGTGCACTAGTCTTTGATGCAGGTGCAGAAGAATTGATAGGTGCAGAAAAATTTGCAGTAGTCGAAGGAGCACTTACACTTTTATCCTTCACATTGTCTTTCAGGATGAAGTTGTCTTTTGGAGGATTTGGTAAAGGAGTTCCACGCTTAGCAATAGTAATTGGCAAGCGTTGAGGATCCTTGACTTGTGTATAATAATCACTTTTCGCATTGATAGGTGGTTGTGATGCTAGTGCTTGCGAACAAGTCAATACTGCAAAGACATCTCCATCATGTGCATCTGGCAAATCATCTTATTTGTACTACATATACCTAATATTAGAGTCGCCAGCCAATTCTGCATCATCTTCTTGAAGAAAATTGGCATCTTCGTCACCAAATGGAGGAAGATCATTCTATTCAACTTCATAATAACCTGTAGCTGAATTTTGAGGTGATGCTTCCAAGGCATGTCTCTCTAGAGAAGGAGGTAACATGTTCTGATTATGTGCAGCATAATTGGAAGCATTATTTGGATGATTCCTTCTTGTAAATCACAATAAGAAGTATTTCCTTGTGAGGAAATTTACTTCTTAAGTGCTAACAACTCATTTGCAAGCTTTTGAATCATGGGATCAACAAAATTTGTCGAAGGAAATAATAAATCAAGAATTTGATTATTCCTAACCTTGTTAGGATCCTTTCTTATCTTACCAGCAAGGATAAGATCATCTTCAACTAATATGGCCATCTATTGTGCAACAGCTAAATTTGTAGGATTATCCCTACGCAAAAGAAAACTCACTTCTGGCAATTGAGCATTAATAAAGAAACATTTCAAATTTTCAGCAGTGGGTTGTGAAGAGGTCAGAATGCGATTGTGTAGTATATTGAACTATGCCACAAATTCTCGCATGGGCTCTTGCGGTTCTTTTTTTATTTGAGTCAGTTGCGCTAAAAGTGCATGCTCATCTTTGGAAAACTTAAACCTTGCCTCAAACAATGTTCTAAGGCTTGCCCAATTTGTAATACAATTATTCAGAAGATGATAGAAACAATCAACAGTTGTGCCTTGCAAAGTTTCAATGAACAATCTTACAGAAACATCTTCATGTTCAACACCAAGAACACCACACGCAATATAAAAGGAAACAATGTGCTCATCAGGGTGTTGAGCACCATCTCCCAAAAATAGGCAATTTTTTTCTTGTTCCTTTTGGAAGTTCATGTAAAGGTGTCATTTGGCTCAAAGGACCAAAAGCAGTGCCCCAAGGACCCACCGCAACCATCCTTAAGGATTATATGATGGTATTAAAAAATGATTTGCAAGTGGAACAACTAAAACTTGCAAACTTGACACCTCACTCAATATGAGAGACCATTGTGCAGTAGGAGGAAAACTTCATGTTCGCTACAAAAGAGTATGCGCTCATGGAGGTGTCACAAAGGGAAAATTATGTTGCTGCAAAAACTCAAAAGTAGGATCAACAATTCATGATGCTCATTGTCCATGAGTATAACTTGGAACATCCAGATTAGAACTTTGAGAAAATCAGCAATATGGATATTAAAATGAAAAGTGCACTGCAACCCAAAAAGGAAATACTAGTTTCACATCGCTCCCTAGTAGACTCGCCAAAAAAATGTTGGGTGAATATTTTCTCACTAGCGTATCAATTACAAAATATATGATTCACACATAGCTATGTCAAGAAATTAATCTCTCCTCTCATCAAGGGGAGGCTCCCTTTGAAATTTCTTCTCTAATTAATAGGAAACTAAAATCTATGGGTAAGTTTCGGGCATATAACTCTATTTTTTCAGAGTTTATGTATTTTCTCTCCACTTGTTACAATTTCTCTATCACTTATGATACTTAAAGAAATGAACAAACTAATCCAACAAATTATGCCAAATCTTACAATCAAGAAGCACAAAGTCTTTCTTGAATATAATTCTAATTAAGCTAATGATTACAAACAATAAGAAATTTAACTTGCAGCCCAAAGTCTTCAAGTATAAATTCCCAATTCCTTAAACTACAAGTAATATCAGTAATACAAAGCCTACTACTAATCACTTAACATCACAAAATTTCCCAAATATGTAAACAACACAAAGTATATTTCCACAATTAGAAAGTTCTTTCATAAACTTTCACAATTTCACCAAAAGATTCAAGATCATAAAGAAGGATTATGAGAACTAAACATAAGAATGATTCCAATCACAATCACAATCTTTAGTCCAACACAAATTTTCTAAACTAGCTGATTGCTATCTTTATTTCCTTGAATCCACATTTTTACATCAAAAGCACAAAGTCTTAATTGAGATAAAAATTTGGCAGAGTTTTGCTAAGCATATTCAAAGATAAATATGTACAAATGAGGGTCCTCCTTATATAGGAAAAGAGTAGAGAAAAATGTGGGCACAGTTGACTAATTCAACTGCACAGTCCTACTTGACTATAACTACAGCAGAAAGAAAATATGCAGCTACAAGAAAACTTGCAGCATCTAACAATGCAACTACATGAAAATAAAATATCAAAAAGGGGACACTTTATTCATCTTTCTCCTCCTCATTGGATTTCTGAAATTCCTCGAACTTGACCAGAATAGCTTCCATCTCAGCTTTGTCTGGCATTGGGGTAGAGTCGGTGATGATGCAAACATGGGAAACTGCATGTTTAGCCTTTATGTATTTATTTTTTCCATCTTTCAACATTGATGCAAGGACTTCAAAACTGACTTGTATTTCTAGCAATTTATCAAATGCATTCAATGAGAAATCCCATTCTGTATAGTGATAGTGATCCATTAAGGAAAGAAATTCTTGTATGATGACGTCACTAGTCACAAGGTTTTGATTATCATCATACAAATAACAAGGAATATCATCTATTCTGGCTGAAATAAGATCAATTTCATCATCACCTTCCATCTTTTCTCGATCCAGCTCCATAAACATTGACCTTACTGTTTCTTTCTTCTGAGACAATAATGACATAATTTAGATATATTTCTCTCTAGTTGGAATTACCTTATTCTCCACGAGGATGTCAATTCTGAAATCCTCCATTTTATACCAAGGAGTTGTACTTCTTTCAATATATTCTACTTCTTGAGATAAAGAAGTTTTAATACCTTGCATTTGACTTTGGATAATTTTAAAATCAGCCAACAACTTAATCATTGAATCTAGAAGATGAGAACCTTCTGATTTCAATCGAGCAATCCACTCATCCACTACTCAACCTTTGATGCCCACCTGTTCCACCTTCTTGAGAGCCTTAGTATCTATTAAGGAAACAATTGGCTTGATTTCCTGGGAAGATCGTGTGACTTTGAGAAGAATATTGGTTAAATGCTCACATTTATGCTTTAATTCATTATTTTCATCTTTTTCTTGATCAAATCTTCGCATCAAAGAATTAAAAGCAGTTTGGGAATCTAACTTGACACTTTCATGTGTCTACACTCCAAGCTCTACAGTCTACATAGTATAATCCCCAGGTTGTATATTATCCTTATTCTTGTCTGAAGAGGGCACCATAACCTCAACATATTTCCTTTTGGTAGTTGGATCCACTAGTACCCGAGAAATAGTCTTTGGCTTTTTAGTACCTTTGGATTTGGGAGGAGTCAACTGTTCAAAATCAAATTCATCTGGTGAAATTGCCTATATCTTTCTTTTGGGTGCTACTATATCCATCCATGGTGGTAATTATGTGTTAGTGAATGGAATTGTGTCCTCTTGTTGAGTATCAACCGGTATTTGAGGAGAATTCTGACTTGAAGTTGCAGTAGTTGTAGATGTAATCATTGGTAAAAAGGCTGCGATGTCCAGTGATATACCAGCTGATGTAGCAATAGTAGTTACTATTGATGCCTCCCTGGTAACAACTATGGATGGAAGAGTGGATGGTATGCTAGTGGTAATCACAATACTCACACGGAGTGGAACTTCAGCTATCATTGTCATGGAAGGTAAAGGCACCATCTATAGTTCAAAAAATGCTTGCTCTATAGTTTCAGTAAAACCCAAAATTGAGGATTCAATAGTGGATGAAGGAATATCATCCAAACTGGAGAAATTAAACAATGTAAAATATTATTGAGCACCCTCTAATTGTGGTATTTCCATATTCAACTCTTCATCATTATATTCCTCATCTTCTTGATCTGAGTCAGATTCAATAAAATGAATAATAACCTCTATATGAGTTGATACCTATGAAGTGGTGGGAGTATTTCTCTCTCCTTGATGAGCTGGTTCTTCAACCTATATTTCCTCTTGACGAGGAATTTCTCCTTCTTATAGTTCTTTTTCTTTCTCAGTTTCTACAATAGATTGGTGCTCTAGCTCCTTTGTTGGTGTCTCCTGTACTATTGAAGAAGATTCACCTTTCTTAGACCCTTTGATTGTGAATTCTATTTTTGGTCCTTTTTCCTTAGATTGTGTTGAAGGTTTTGATGGTGGTGTTTGTAGATTTGCTTTTCTTTTGGTCCTCGTTTCAACTGTGGTTGTTTTACCAACTAGACCGTCATTGTTGTCATCATCACCAGAACTGCCAGGAATTTGTTTCATTCTGATCTTCTTCTTTAATAAACATGCATTAGTATTGGCCATGCAAAATAGGAGCAATTCTTTGAGTAATGGATTTACTTTCCTTTTTTGACCATTGAACAGGTGGTAGTGGGGAATCAACAATCTTTCGTTCAAAATAGACTTGGTCTATTATGCCATCAGTATCCTCCATGGTCATCAGGATTTTGGCCAAATCCATAATTTCAATTTTCTCCAATGTAAGGTGACTAAAATCCATTTTCCTCACATCCTCTTCATCCTGACAATCAACCCATACATCTTCAAAATTGAATACATGAGTGTAATTTCTTTTGAGTTTATTCTTCATTCCGCAAAAATCAAAATTATTTCGGGCTTTGAATCTCGTCATAGTATTTCATTGCATTTCTTCTTCCATGTTCTTGGCCTTGGGATTGGTCATAATTGAATATTGGCCAATTGATTATGGAAACTTTAAGCCAGTCTTATGAGCCTGTGACTTCTTTTCATGTACGTAAATAAATTACTGACATAACTCCATGAGTATAATTTTATCAGATGGATATCTTGGTAAAATAAAGGGTTCTCCTTTAAAACATTGTATGTGGATGTAAGTGAATTTGAGGAACTGGAAAAAGACACATCCAAAATCAGAAACCTTACTGTATGCTACCTCTAAAAGTCTCTTCTTTTGTAAGTCTTTATCAAACATACATTTTGATAAAATAAAGAATGCATAATTGACTTCTGAATTGACTTCCTTGATTATTGATTGTGAGTTGATCATAATAATTTCAAACAGACACTAACCTCCTGTCACCCTTTGTAGACAAACCTGGATATTGCCTCATGGAGGCAGCTACATATACAAGGTATAAGATCATGTAGAATTTTAGTTTTATTTTGACCTCTTTCAATTATTCACAATGTGCATCACTGATCTGCTCACCCCAATCTATCTTGGTAGCTCCTTTCCTGATTATATTCATATAGTAACACATCTAGTTTTGAAAATAGTGAGAATCTTTTAGGCCTTTTACTCGTGCCAACATGGTAACCATATCATTATATTCCTCATTGAATTCACTTCTTTGAAAATACTTTGGACATCTTGAAGTGGTGGAATTTCTAGCAGTAGAGAGAAAAACTGTATTAATCATTTTCTTACACTTTGCCTCATTTTCCTCAAAATATTCTTGAGCACTTTCCTAAGTAATGTCAGCTACTTCCTCAACTAAAGAGCCCTTAAACATTTTTGAATAAAACACTATCTAATGTCATAACCATATTCTAGTCGACATCTTTTACTTGTCTTGTGTTTGGATCAAAATGATCTGCCATTGCAAGTACAAAGTCTAGATCATGAGTTGCGACTGGGAAGGAAGCATATTTGTGTAGCCCTGATTTGATCAAGTTTGACAAGTGTGAAGGAACTTTCTCAACTCGATCAATGAACTCTTGCATATTCACATGACCAATTTCTGTATCATTTATCTCCTTGATATTGGAGTGAACTGAGCTTTCTGGATACATGTTCAAGTACTTATCATACTTATACTTCATCTTTTTGTTGATGGTTTGTTTGGTGAGGATTCTAATTGACTTGAGGATGGTTCTGATTTGTCTTGAGAGGGCCTTGACATTTTCAAAGTACTGCATCCAACACTGAGGAATAGTTTTTTTAACAATCATTATCATCAAAAAACCAAATTTTATCAATTGGGCCAAGAATCTAGAGTTAAAATGGATTTGGGAAGAATATTGTCAAAAACTGGTAGGTCAGAGAAAAAAGTCCGACCTACCCATAGGAATAAAAATTTTGCACATTGGACTTTAAAGTCCGATTATAGGGGAAAAACATCTTTCATTGCATATCGGACTGTAAAGTTCGATTTACAAGTGGGAAAAATGATATTTGCATATCAAACTTTAAAGCCCAATATGCAAATATAACATGCAAAAGTAGTATGTACATTGGAATTTAAAGTCTGATGTGCAGGGGGAAGAGCAACGATCGACATGTCGGGTTTTAAAACCCAACATATCGATCAGATAAAACCGGCCTACATATCAAACTTTAAAATCCGATATGTAGGGAGAACAAAATTTTTTGCTAACACGTTGGGTTTTAAAACCTGACCTGTTAGCAAGGAAGAACGTCTTCTACATGTCATATTTTAAAATACGACATGTAGGAGAGGGGGAAAAAATTATCAACACCTTGCATGTCGGGGTTTGAAAGAAAGGAAGGAATAAATTAGGACATCGGATTTTAAAATCCGATATGCCCTGATTTCTACCACGAACCTAGAAGAAAAATGAAAAAAAACCTAACTAAAACAAAAAGAACATGCAGATTAAAAAGAAAAACCCAAGAAATCAACAAACCCTACCTCAACAATGTCAATCGGTGGGAAGGAGAAGTCGACAACACGATTAGGAGCAAATCATGGAAGGAGAGCCAAAGAGTGCGCAAGAAGCAACTTAATTAGCATAAAAATGAGATTAAACAAACCTAAAAACTGATAAATACCCTTCAAAGAAGACATTAATGATAGCATTAATGTAAAGCGCGTCGTGCATGTCAAACTTTAAAGTCCGACATGCAGGAAAAGACTCCTTGCAATTTGGACTTTAAAGTCTGACATGCAACTTTATTCATGCAAAATCGCACATTGGACTTTAAAGGCCGATGTGCGAGGGGAACTTCCCTGCAGGTCGGACTTTAAAGTCCGATCTGCAGGAATGAATTTCCTGCAGGTCGGACTTTAAAATCTGATCTGTAGGGAAGACTTACAAAACACTACACATAGGACTTTAAAGTTTGATGTGCAGTTCTAACCTAGAAACACCCTGCAGGTCAGACTTTAAAGTCTAACCTATAGGAAAACTACGAAATCTAATAACTTAAAAACGAGAAAAGAAAATGACGAAAAGTAAAAAGAGACTAACCGATGAAGTTGATCAACCTTATCGGAGGACATGAGGTACGAAACAGATCGGTTTCATAGGGTTGCCTCATGATTTTAGTCGTGCTGAAATCAAGGACAACAGAGTCGAGTCTTAAAGGTTGAAATAAGAAATAATTAGGGTTATGATTAAATGATTCATTGGAGGAATAAAATGAAAAGGGGCACGCTTAGGGTAAAGGGCCCAACTTTATAACATGTCAAGTGATGAAACATGACTTTAGATTTAATTAAATTAATCAATTAAATGCTCAAAGGGGAATCAGACATGCAAGATGCAAGACACACTAAGGCTGGTGCTTACCTAAGTGTGAAATTGTACCACCCTAGCAAGGGTGTACAATTTACGACACTACCAATAATTTTATTTTATACTTATTTATTTTTTGAATTGAATGTGCAAAATAATAAAATTGAAATTAATCAAAAACAAATTGGGGTAAAACACTTTTATAGGCCTATAAAATTCTACCAATTAATTTTTAATTTAGCTTATATTTATTTCTTTTGTTGAGTTGAGTATGCAAAATAATAAAATTGAGCTTAAAAATTTAATAAAAAATTGAAGGTAAACACTTTTGTTTGGAGCTATAAATGGATGAGGCCATACATGGGGACCCCATCTATAACATGAACACTCAACAATTTCACCTCCATAGGGGTTTGAATTTTGGTGGCAAGAATCATGACAACATGACTTAAGCATCATACTATACCATTACTAATAGAGCAAACCCACAAAAACAACATTAATAATAAATCACGCACACAGAATAATTTTACCATACCTAAAGTACGTTTAAAAAAATATACAAAGCAAAGAAAATAATGAAAGCAAAAAATTGAAAAATTACATAGGGAAATTAATGAATTATTGTAAACTATTTAGAACACAAAAACAAAGTTTAGAGGCTACATAATTTGAATTTTTATTTACTTAAAAGTTTTTTTACTTTAATTTTTTTTGTTTTTATTATATTATTTGTTTTAATTTTATTCAAAAGATCATTTTTTTTTTAATGGGGTAAAAATTTATTAAATCAGCAGAAGACCATTCATACAAAAAACTAGGGGCCCCAAAATCACCAAACCAACAAAAGAGAAATCAAAGCAATGAACCAACAAATAAACAAGATACCAATTAACTAGGCTCATCCTCGTGAATTAACTTCTCTAACTCTTGGGAACAATCCAAGGTAAGATGCTCTCACTCATTAATATTTCATCCAAGCCTATGATTAGAAGCCCATTTAGCTAGGCAATCAGACACTTTGTTCCACTCCCTTGGGATGAAGACAAATGAGACAAAATCTAAGAATTGCTAAGAAAGAGAATCTAACAAGATCCTAAGGCAAGCTACCATCAGATTCACAAATAACCTTGCACTAGCCAAAAGCACAACTTCTCTCCAAGGCATGGAGTATTGCAAGAGCCTCCATCAGATTGTTTGATTGCACTCTCTTATAGCTAGAAAAGAATAAAAAAAATTCTAGAGAAATCCCTCTCGATTCCATCGACACTAGCATGTCCAAGGTTATCCCTAGAGGGACTATTTGTGTTAATTTTAAGGACCCCCTTAGGAGGTGGGGTCCAACTACCCTCCCTCTAGGTTTTCTTTCTAGGGACATTCCTTCCTTGAAAAACATCAGATTCCAAACCATTCCCAAATAGGCTCAAGCCCTATCTCAAACCAACCTCACCAGGCTCCAAAGGAACATCCATATCACATTTAGTATAAACCATTTCTTGAATCATGGCAATGTTACCTATTTTCACTACTAGCTCAATCAAGTAGAGCTAAGATGTTTCATTCATGAGAAAGAAGGTGCATTTTTATTCTGCTGAATTGCATTCATAATTATTTGAAAAGAAAGACAAAAGATTGCAATATCATGTTTCATTTTTCAGATGCATATGAAATAGAGAGAACACAAATTTTTGAGAAAAGATATTTTATTGATGAATGTATAATGTCTCACACAAGCCATGAGATTGACTGATAGGGTGCAAATAAGTAAAACACTATACATTTGCAGATGCAAAACATTAAAGTAAATGCAAAATAAAGAAGGGTGACTCATCATTGCCTAAATGACGAGCCCTCTCTAAGTTTTTTTGTGCATTTGTAAGTCTTCTGCCCATCCATCATCCAGTTTGTTGCCTCTTCACTACCATGAGTACCTGCATTTGAAAACATTGTTAGAGAAATGAGAGACATCATTTATTATCTACACATGCATCTAAAAGCATACATTCCATCCCTCACGTGCATCACAATAGCTAGTATGCCAAGCAAATCAGTAAATATCAGGTCAAATCATCAGCAAGAAATCACATTATGCATTATTTTTGTCTAACTTGTTTTCTTCATGTGCATGAATAAGTAAAAAATGTGTGTTGGTTATGAATTTTGTGTATGAGTGGGAGTAAATGAGGCTCCCACAAGGGTTGATCCTAGCTCATAAATCAGCAATTACAAGTGAATCATCTCTCACTTGTATAAATATATGTGTGAAACTTTTCTTCAATACTAGTATGAGATACTTTTAATAATCAATAGGAGCTACAAGATAAGTGAGCTATTGAGCATTTTCAGCTTCAAGTAACATGATTGCTGATATATGAAAAAGTCAGTCATTGCAATGACAAAATCTCAAAGAGAAATAAACTATAATGATCATTGCCATCAATATAGTCAAAACACACATGAAGAAAACTGTCCATGCAAGGCCCCAATATACAATTTTGAAAAACTCAATGCTGTTAGTATTATGGATCATTATCAAGACATAGATGATAATTGTGAGCACTTGCAAAAGAAGATTAAGATAACAAAAGGAATTGGTATGCTCAATATGTTTAATGTCTATCAAAAAAATACAATCAAAAAGAAAAGAAGTTGTTGATAGCCTAAGGCATGAGAAAAGTACAAAGAATACACAAAGATGTAATCACGGTGACCAACTTCAAAGCAGAGTTATAAAGACAATTTCCCTAGATGAAACTAAGTTCATGTTCCTTCTAAAGGAATTCAATTCTTGGAAAATAGTTATAATCCTCTAACAACAAATGAGGAGTCTCAGTCCAAATTTGGTGCAATGATAGTTCATATACAGTGTTCAAAAGTCATAAGAAGGGATAATAGTTATATTTAAAGGTTTCATCGTTGTTATTGAAGGTCCAATTATAAGAATGCTTGCACAAGAATAATATAAAAGAAATTAATTAGGAAAGGAGAGTAAAGGGGCATTTACCAATAGTGTATAGCCAAAGAAATAGTCCAGCAAGGTCATCAAAGATCAGTGACACCACAGTTATAGAAGGACTTCATATGTAATGAGAAAATTCATCAAAGGAAGTAAAACACAATGTATCATAAGGACAATGATGGAGATTGTAATTAACAACTTCAAAGCAGTAAGAGCCTAGCTTATAAGTAATATGCAAGATCAATATAAAGCAACACCAAGGCATGTTTGATGGTACTATCTCATGCTTCTAATCTACAAAAGATCTTAAGTTGACAAAGTATAGGGGTCTTATCTGGATACAATGAGGGGTTGTCTCACAGTTATTTTAAAAGGCTATCATGATAAAGAGCCATGAGTAAAGAGAATCCATACATTCTCATAGGTGTAAATTATTAGGGATAGTATTAGCATATAGTGACACTTACCCCAATCAGAGTTTTATAGTCCAAGGGAGCAGATCAATTAGAGAAGGTGGTAGATAGTGGGTAGTAATGTCTCACAAGGGTATAGTACAAGGGTCAGATTAGTCAATGAGTGACAATTACTAGGTCAATTATAGCTCAAAGTAAGGACATCATGCATAGACAGGAAAAACAACTATCAAACAGATCATTTTGTAGTCAATTATTTGTTGTGACAGCTCAAAAAGGTAATGAGGTAGAGACAGTTATTATCATTGTTAATGTAAAGAGGATTGTGAATGCGTCTAGATTTGAGATACAGGTCTTCAAGGGTTCCAATGAGAGAAGCAACTTCAATGGGCTCTTATGATATTAATATGTATTCACTATTGTTTTTATCAAGGACAATCAAGACACAAGGTTACACAGTTGAAGGGTTTATCATCATGACATAAAAGATGCAGAGGGGCAATGATGGTTGCAGTCCAATAATGTATTAGTCATAGTAAGGAGAATGAATACCATGGACAACTAAATGTAAGAAGTTTCATGGCAGTCCTAGCCATATAAGGACAATAGAGGCTGCATAATAGCATGCAGATTTAGCAACTATAGATCCATCAAAAGAGCAATATCAAGAGCATAAAGACTATGCCAATCTAGAAGAACACAACTTTTGTGCAGGGCAAATAAAAAGAAAGCAATATTTGATCATGCACAGTTATCATCCCATTAAATGTCACTACATATCATCGGAATAGCAGAAATGTTTATCAACAAAGGAAGAGCAATATTATCAGCTAAAGGAGGTATATTAACATGGTAAAAATTCTCTAGAAGAATTGTTTATAGAACACCTATAGTAATGGGTACAAAATGCCATCACAAGTATCAAATCTAGTTACAATTGTAGCTCCATCATATAGTTGTGAACTACGGACCATAGAGTAGTCACTTATTCCTTCAAAATGCATTTTCAAGGGAGCCATAAATAGAAAAATTATAATAATCATGAAAAGAACCTACAACAATCAATGAGTAATAGGGAGCATGAATTCCTGGCTTGGTGTTTGTGAAATAACTCCATAGCAGAAAGTCACGCCATTATGCATCTAATGAAAGAGATTTTCATTATCACAGTGATAAAAGAATTTTTGAACAAACAGTGAGATTAATAATGATAGTATTGGTGCATACAAGAAAATCTACAGAAGAAAATATAGTGGTACAAAAAAAAATCATTACATTTGAATAGTAAAATGAGAAGAAAGCATATAAGGAAATGCACCAGTGAGATGGTGTAGAGTAAATCTAAGAGCACACCGTGAAAGTAAGCTTGAGCAGCCAAAGATCCTTGAAATCTTCAAAGATACAGTGAAAGCATTATACACATTGGCGGCCATGGAATGAACAGTATAAGGCAAAATATGGTGACAACCCTAAAAGATTATATCTGGAGCATAAGAAATTGTACCCTTCTTTTCCCTGTAGAAATCCTCATCGAATCACCTATCTTAGAAACTAAATAATGCACAATGCACATAAAACCCTAACACTCCCATGATGGCTCAAGACCTAGAAAATTAGCAGAGAAAGGAGGGATAAGATAAAATGAAAAGATCACAATGAGCTCATGAGTAAAAGATATTTTCAAAATGCTGCAAAGAAATAAAAAATGAGAAAGACTCAGAAATTCCTAGCACAAAGAGAATCTCACCTCGCATTCACTAGTGAAGATTTGTGAAAATCATCAAGGTAACAAAGATATTTAACTTTAGATATCAAAACCCTGCGTTGCAGCATACTGGCCACCTCCAAGCTCAATGAAATAATAGAAGATGTAAAGTTCTTTCATATTTTTCTTACCCTAAGGTAGGCCCGATGAAGCAAAAGCCTTTTTGTTTGTGCATTTTAAAAACAAAGCTTCATTTTAATTTCTATGTCGTGGCCTAGGTTTTCTTTTGTAATTCATGGAAGTGTTTAATAAACACTTCTTCCTTTTAGGTCGTTGTAGGCCTTTTTAGGGTTTCTTTTTTATGAAGACACTCTTATATTTGCATGTTAAAATTTGTAAATCTTTATTTAAAGTGATATTCATAAATCACTTGAGTAAAAGATATTTTTTCAAATGCAAACTAGAGTTGGACAAGTGCTAATTGAATAGTTAACCTTAGTGATTTGGAGTCTTTCTCAGACACATGGAATTAAATTAGGTGATTGGACACCTAATAGGCAGTTTGAGAGTCCAGTTAGAGAGTCCTAGTAGTTGAAGGTTCAGGCAAAGAGAGTTTTTGAACACTCAACTACTTGATTCTTGGAGTTTCATCCCTAATTTTGAGGGATTTTCAGTTGCATCTGAGTCAAAGAGTTTGTGTTTTTTTTACTTCTCTTTTTGCAGTTTGAGAGCAGTGATCTTTTAGTTAGGGCCTGATTTTGAGGATAGGTTTAGAGTTTTGACAACACATCTTTCTTGGAGCCAAAAAATTCAAAATTTGAATTTTGGCAAGCTTTTGTATAAGTGATTGTTTGTCACTCTTCTCTCTCTAGTTCTTGAGTTTTTTGGATCTGTATAGCAGCAGTTTGTTCATACTCTTATAACTCATTCCTAGTGAATATTTTCAGATTTTATGAGCATTATTCAAATTTTGTGATGAAAAAGACTCCTTCTTTTCAATAAAATTTGTTTCCTTCTCCTATATCGGTGATAAAAATAATGTTGTGGATGTTTTTGATGAAATAGTTGTGACTGTTGTTTAATAATCCTTCACTTTATCATTTTTCCTTCAATGTTTAGTTCATGGTGTAGCATGCTATAGTGTAGGTCTGTGATCGTGTATGTTATTTTGTTGTATCAAAAATGTGAGAAGCATCATTTGTTATCCTTTTGTGAACAGCAGGAAGTTAAGCTTTCATAAGAATTATTTTTGCAAAGCATGCATTATGGAGTTGTGAGCTATGTTTAATTTTATTACTAGATTGTTGTGAGTTCAATATCAAAGCAAGTCATTTTTAGTCATTGGTGGATCACCATTTTAGTAGTAGATTCATTTTATGCATGCCCTTCTTACCTTTTTCTCAGAAATTTCAATAAAGTTTTAGGTGATCAAATAGGAAGTCGGCCTATAATCCGAAGGTCTACCCTCATAATAGGATACCCACAGCTTGAGAGCAGTCCAATGTATCATGGGATTGGAGGAAATTTAAGCTTGCATGAAGTGCAAATCCCCATGACAACAGTTTTTGGCATGCCCGGTGGGACTCGTGATATAATCTATGGGGGGGATACTTTACCAACAATATTTGATGTTGTTGTTAGGGCTAATAATAGTCTTATTCAAGTAGGTTAGATAGCAGCTAGTCCTCACATGCCAATTTTTGTTGATATCAACCCATTATCCCTATAGTTCCACCTATTATAGTTGTTGTACCTTCATTCCCAAAATATAATGCTCAAGTTGTAGTTAAAGAGCATGTTGTCCCTAGTCATTTGCAAGAGAATAAGTATTAAGGAGAAAAATACTAAGCTACAGAAGACTTTGTAGAAATTTGGTAATGAGTTGGTTAATATTAAGAAAGCCCAAACTCAACCACCTTACTAAATTCCTTTCCAAGCTCCCTACCAAGCCCCATATCAGCCAAACTCTCAAGGTCAAAGGAGGAATTTTAACCAAAGGCTCTTTCAGCAATATAATTCTAATACACCTAGTTCCTCGAGGGATATTGTTCTAGTCCAGAACAACTTGGTAGTTGACTATGAGTGGTGTTTTCCTTGCAACCAGCCACATAACCAATCTACATGCTCTAATGACATGTTAAATTAGGCATTGATGGTGCAAAACAATGCTGATGTTCCAAGAAATCAGTCTCAGGAAGTTGATGAACAACAATCTACACCCATGGAACAAGGTAGTTCCGATGTTACTTTGATGAACTGGCAAGGTGAGGAGTTTTGTGGGGTTAATCGGCCTCAAAATCAGTCATATACCCCTGTAGTAGCCAACACAAGATCCAAGAAAAGGGTTGTTGATATGGAGCAATAGACTGATAAGAATAATAATCAGCCTTTCTCAAGTACCCAAGCTCAAGCAGGGTCTTCCTCTGCTCAAAATACGTAGATTCTTCAGAGATCATAGCCTGTGGTGACCAAAGATTAGCCAAAAAGCCAACCTCAGCCAGCACAAGTGTAGAAGGACACTGTTGTTACTAAGGGACAGTAGAAGGTTAGTATGACTAGTTTTAATATTTTAGATCACTTGAAGAAAGCTCATGTTAGTGTGTCAATGTGGGATTCCCTAGCTCTACCTGGGCAAAAAGATTTGTTACATGATGCTTTGTCTAACCTTTCCTTGACTGCCAGCCATCTAATCAGTAAGCTTCAAAGGATTTTCTTACCAATAAGCCTTAGCAGAAGAGTGAACAACAATCTCAACAATCCAAGGTAAACAAACCACCTCCCTTTTATGTCACTTTAATCATTGGCCAACACCTAGTGCATAACTGCATGATAGATTCAGGTGCAAGTAGCTTGGTCATGCCCAAGCAGTTGGTTGACCAGTTAGGATTGACCTATGAGCATTGAATAAGGGTGTAGTGTAGTTAGATGGGATTGTTGTAAATATTGTAGGATTCATTAAAAATCTAAGTCTAACACTCCATGCTTGCCCCAATTTTGCTATTTCGCAAGATGTATATGCAATAGACCTGCCACCCTACTTTGCAATTTTCTTTTCAAGAGACTTTACAGCCAAATTAGGGGGTTATTTGTCATCTGACTGATCACATATGTTTTTTAGGACTAGGTATGGAACAAAGTTACTATTAAATTAGAAGCTTTAGCTAATGATCACATAGAACCCTATGTCCCTAGTGTTGTCAAAGCTAATTTGACCATTCATGAGCAAGATGACCATCCCATTCCGCGTGATCCTAACACCCCTATTGATGGCATTCCTGACATTATTCTGGATGAATGGGTAGCTGAAAATCTTGAGGAAGATCCTTTTAAAAACATGGATGAGGTAAACCTTGGAGTCTATATGTTTCATGAACAAGGTTTTGTTGTCCCAAACTTGATGAAGGATGTAGGACAACAAGATAACCAACATAAAAGGAGCTTTGGATTCTTTATTTTGATGGGTCAAGAAGTAAGAATGGTGTTGGAGGTGGTTTCATGTTGATTTCCCCTATTGATGATAAGTATTATGCAGCTTTCAGGTTTTCTTTCAGTTGCACCAATAATACAACTGAGTATGAGGCCTTAATTCATGGTCTACAATGGGAAAGGAAAAGGGGAATAATTTGTTTACAGGTATATGGTGATAGTGAATTGATTGTCAACTAGGCAAGAGGTCTCCATACCACTAAAAATGAACTTTTGAAGTCCTACAAGCATAGAGTATGGGATCTTATTGAAGATTTTTAGGATTTTAATCTGCTCTCTATTCCTAGAAATTTGAACAAACATGTTGATAGACTTGCAGCAGTAGGAGCACAATATGATACCCCAAGTGATATCAGCAATGTAAGTAAACAATAGTATGTGAAAGTAATTGTCAGGTCTTCTATTCCTAAAAATGCTGATCATTGGCAAGTTTTTGATAGTGATCAGCAGATTATTGACTTTTTGAGGGAAGAGGCAGAGTTTTCAAATGCCAACCAAGAGAAGCTTAAGCAACATTATGATGTTCAGATCATACAGCTGAAAACAAATAAGCTACCTAAGGGTTTGGTTTCATTGGAGTCAATTTTCAATGAGGATTACCAAGTGAGAAAGGAAAAATCCAGCTTGCAGATCAAGGAGGAACACTATGAAAGTGTTGAAATTTTCAAGGATAAGTTGTTAAAGCTTGGCAAGGTGTGTACTTTAGAGGAAAGGCATGTATTTGTTTTACTTCGCCAAGAGTTTAGTGACATATTTTCTTGGAAATATTCTGATTTAAAAGGCTTTTACCCTAGTATTGATCAGCATACCATAGAGGTTAAGCCAAATGCTAAGCCTGTAAGGCAAAAATAGAGGCCTATTAACCCAAAGCTTAAGCCCCTTATGGTCAAAGAGTTGAATAAACTCATTGAGAGTAGCATCATTTTTCCTATTATGCACACCTCTTGGGTGTCAAACCTTGTCCTAGTTAGGAAAAAGAATGGTGAAATCAGACTTTGTGTTGATTTTCGTGACCTCAATAGAGCATCATTGAAGGATAGATATCTGCTGCCCTCTATGGAGTAGATTCTGTAAGTTGTTGTAGGTTTTCGAGAGATTATCCTTACTAGATGGTTTTTTAGGTTATAACCAAGTTTTAGTGAAGGAGGAGGATTATTTCAAAACAACATTTACAACCAAGTAGGGTACCATGGCATATAAAAAGATGCCATTTGGTTTGTCAGATGCTGGTGCCACTTTTCAGCGTGCCATGGATATGACATTTCATGGTTTGATGTATAAATTTATACTTGTTTATTTGGATGATATTGATGAATAATGATGATCAACAAATACTCTAATCGGTACTGAGAGGGGGGGTGAATCAGTACAGACGAAAACTTGCTTTATTATTTTAACACTCTCTGAACACAGATAACCGATTGTCTATATCACTATACTTAACCACCGCAATACCGGTTAACAGAAATACTTCAGACAACTAAACCAGTAAAACAAAAGTACTTCAAATAGCATCCAACAATTTTCAAATCTAGATAGCTATTTTACCAGTTTGATCATGTATGAGTTGCATTAGTAATATCACAACCATTAGCTCTGCATGCATATACAACTGAACAAAAACTACTCAATCATCACATGAAAAATACACAACCCATGACACACAAATTTTTCACGTGGAAACCCAAATGGGAAAAACCATGGTGGGGATGAATACCAACAAGCTTGTTTTTGAACTCTTTTGAAGTCCGCTCTGTTAGGAGCCTAGTCTGGTTAAAGACTTTACAATAAGGATCTGTTAGGAACCGATCCTATTAGGGATCAACCAGTTAAGGGATGGCTATAAACCCTGTTAAAGGTTACCTTTCTAGAGGATTTAAAGAACTCAATGAGCTTGAGTCACCTGGTTAGAGGATTTGCAACAAGCCTGTTAAAGCTACCCGATCAATGGATTTTCCTTCTATTGAAATGGTTAGAAGATAACAGGTAAAACTCCGATCTAATAACAACACTACTTTGCTAAGGCAGATCCTTTTCAATTCCTCTCTTCTGCAATCACACTTTGTAGACTCCTCACTCTGGTTTGGAAAGTATCAAAACATGTAGGCACACACACAATTTTTTCCAACACAAACAATAACAAACATCATCAACCTTATAGACAACAATTAGGTCGGTAGCATAAACCCTAAGCCCTAAACATTTAGGTTTTCAGTTACAAGCGATCCGATCTTGACCATTAAAATGCATTGCATAGAATAAAACAATCTAAGAAAGATCTCAAGTCATTCTGCATCATCCAATCTTCACCACAACTAGAAAACAGTAACTCATCACGCGCTTTTTGCATACCTCTAAGAAAAATGCACATTCCCGAGGTAGACATTCAATGCATTCGATCTTTCATGCGCAAGATCCCTGAAGAGATTCTTCACATGCACATAGCTGACGTGGCATCTTGATCTCATCCTTATCTCTTAACTAACTCATCATAGAATGTCATCGGTTGCATTGCACAAGTCAAATCACAAAACTGAAAACCCTCAAGCTGAACTAAGACTACAAACTAGTAGTCAAACTGTGAACCCCGATACTAGTTCACTCCATCCTGATTGACTATAGCCACTTCCAGTCTTTACATTGGTTTATATCGATTCACTTGCTTGAGTACCATATACTTGTTCACTTATTGACATCAATGACATCATACATTATCACTGTTGATTCTAGAAATTCAGGTGAACACCTAGCTCACCTAAGGAAATTGTTTTAGAGGTGCAAGGAGTATGGTATATCTCTTAATCCAAAGAAATATGTGTTTTTTTTCATGAGGGTAAGCTTCTGGGATATGTGGTAGCAAAAGAAGGTATTACTATTGATTCAGAGAGGGTAAGTGAAATTATTTCTCTGCCCCTACCAGCACACAATAAGGGCTTGCAAAGCTTCTTGGGTAGGACTAATTTTGTTAGGAGGTTTATTCCAGATATTGCAGAATTATTAAAACCTCTAACTTCTATGCTGAAAAAGAATGTTCCTTTTATCTAGTCTAAGAATGGGAAGAGGAGTTTTGAGCTCATAAAGGAGGCACTTGCAACCGCTCCTACTTTGCTAAACCCAGATTTCTCAAAAGACTTTATCTTGTATGTTTATGGCAGCATTGACAACATATCAGCTATGTTGGTTCAAGAGAATGAGCACGGTTTAGAGTAGCCTTTGGCCTTTTTTAGTCAAGGCCTTAAGGATTATGAGGAGAAATATTCTTTTGTTGAAAAACATGTTCTTGTTGTTGTTAGGATTTTGAAGAATTTTAACCATATGTTGTCTAACAACAGGATTAAGTTGGTGGTTTCTCACCCCTTAGTTAAAGAGTTTTTTCTTAATAGGGACTTAAATGATAAGAGAGTTGGCTAGTTGACTAAAGAATTGGAATTTGATGTTGATATTAAGGTCTCCAAGCTAGTTAGAGGTAAGGGACTATGTGAGCATCTTGTTGATCATACAAACAATAGTGAAAAGGATGAGGAGAAAACTATTTTAGCCTTTCAAGATGAAGAACCAACATTTGTTCTTGTTCCTCCTACTAGTTGGGTACAAGAAGTGACTCATTTCTTGTTGACCGGTGAGTGTCCTCATGGATTGAGTAAGTCAAGAAGAAGGTACTATAGACTTCAGTCCATTCCCTATATACTCTTGAATGGTTTTCTGTTTAGAAAGGATTTTCATGGTGTATTGTTGAGATGCATAGATGCTAATTAGATTGATAAGGTATTGCATGAGTTTCATGAAGGATCAGCAGGAGGACACTTTTCAACAAGAGATACAACTCTGAAAGTTATGAAAGCGGGCTATTATTGGCCTAATTTGTTTAGAGATGCACATTCCTAGGTTAGAAAGTGTAAAGAGTGTGCCATATTTGCAGGAAAAGAGAAGTTGGCAGTGCTGCCATTGCAGCCTATTCAAGTAGAACAACCCTTTATGAAGTGGGGTTTGGATTTCATTAGAGTTATAGATCCACCTTCAAGTGTTGGCCACAAGTGGGTGCTCATAGCCACTAATTATTTTACTAAGTGGACTGAGGCTATGGCACTAAAGGAAGAAAAACTTGTATGATGAGCTGATAACCAGATTTGGTGTTCTAGAATCTATAGTTTTAGATAATGCTCTTGCTTTTGTAGGAAGTAGAATATTTTATTGGGCTATAAAGAATGGTGTTCATCTCAACACCTCATCTAACTATTACTCATAGGGTAATGGACAAGCTAATTCCGTGAATAAGAACCTACTCAAAATCATTAAGAGGACCATGGAAGGAAATCAATGAGCTTGGCATACCAAGCTCAGATTAGTCTTATGGGCTGATAGAATAACACCAAAGAGGTCCACTCGAATGTCTCCATACATGCTTATGTATAGGAAATTATCAAGGTTGCCTTTTTCACTTGATTTTCCAGCCCTTGATCTAGCCAACCAGTTGGATATGATTGAAGAAGAGCCAATGACAACAAGATTGGCTCGGTTGATTGAGCTAGAAGAAGTTAGAAATGAGGCAATGATGCAGATTGAGAATCACCAAGCTCAAATGAAAAGATCTTTTGATAAGAGGGCTGCTCCTAGAGTGTTCAAGGAAGGTGGCATTGTCCTAAAATAGGATGAGTTCAAGAGCAAGCCAGGAAAGCATACAAAGTTTGATGCATTTTGGAGTGGGCCTTACATGATTTTTGAGTGGAAGCAACACAATTCCTTCTAACTATCTAAGTTGGATGGTGAAGTTGAACCAATCCCAGTCAATGGGATTCACCTCAAGCATTTCTTTTGAGGTATGCCTAAAAAATTGTAAATATTTCTAGTTCTTAATAAGTGCTTTAGTGCAGTAGGTCAGTTTGCAGTTTTGTTTTCCCTAAGTGCCTAGTGCACTGTTCTTTTGAAGTTCTAAGGAGATTACTACACTACAGCAGTGCACTATAGTTATTAAAGGGAAGTATTCATTATATGAAACAGGGAAATGTGTATTCACTACTACACATAGAAAATGCTCCCTTTATATAGCTATAGTATGCTACAACAATGTTTTTCAAAGTTCTTTAGATGTTGCCCTATCCTATTTTATTGATTACAACCATATCATTCATGATAGCAAGTTGTTTCAGCTAACTGTCACAAACCACATACCTGTACACAATGAACTTGGACAGGTTTTGAGGAGTTTTCAAAGATCTTGTTGTGTCAGATTGTGTTTTCAGTTTTCCACAAGTTTCAGTGCCTCTATGCCCAAAAGATAGAGTTAGGTAGCTGGTCAAGATGTTTAGCAGGCAAACATAGGGCAGTTGTCACCAAAAATGTTACCTATTTTTCCTACTAGCTCAATCAAGTAGAGCTATCATGTTTCATTCATGAGCAAGAAGGTGCATTTTTATTCTATTGAATTGCATTCATGATTATTTGAAAAGAAAGACAAAAGATTGCAATATCATGTTTCATTTTTCAGATGCATATGAAATAGAGAGAATGCTTTCAGAAAATTAATCTTTTATTGCTGAATGTACAATGTCTCACACAAGCCGTGAGAATGACTGATATGGTGCAAATAAATAAAACAATACACATTTGCAGATGCAAAATATTAAAGTAAATGTAGAATAAAGAAGGGTGACTCATCACTGCCTGAATGACAAGCCCTCTCTAAGTTGTTTGTTTCCTCTTCACTTCCCTGAGTACCTTGGTAAGTCTTTCGCCCATCCAACATCCAGTTTGTTGCCTCTTCGCTACCTTGAGTACCTGCATTTGAAATTATTGTTAGATCAATGAGAGACATTATTCATTATCTGCACATGCATCTGAAAACATATAGTCCATCCCTCATGTGCATCACAATAGCTATTATGCCAAGCAAATCAGTAAATATTAGGTCAAATCGTTAGCAAGAAATCACATTATGCATTATTTTTATCTAGCTTGTTTGCTTCATGTGCAGGAATAAGTAAAAAATGTGAGCTGGTTAAGAATTTTGTGTATGAGTGGGAGTAAATGAGGCTCCCACAAGGGTTGAGCCTAGCTCATAAATCAACAGTTACAATTGAATCATCTCTCACTTGTATAAATAGGTGTGTGAAACTTTTCTTCAGTATTAGTATGAGATACTTTTAATAATCAATAGGACCTGCAAGATAAGTGAGCAATTAAGCATTTTCACCTTCAAGTAACATGATTGCTGACATACGAAAAAGTCAGTAATTGCAATGACACAATCTCAAAGAGCAATCAGTTGTAATGATCATTTCCATGAATATAGTCAAAACACACATCAAGAAAATTGTCCATGCAAGGCCCCAATATACAATTTTAAAAAACTCAATGCTATCAGTATTATAGATAATTGTCAAGACATAGATGATAATTGTGAGTACTTGCAAAAAAGATTAAGATAACAAAAGGACTTGGTATATTCAATATGTGTAATGTCTATAAAAAAAATGTAATCAAAAAGCAAAAAAGTTGTTGATATCCTAAGGCATGAGAAAAGTACAAAGAATACACAAAGATGTAATCACAGTGACCAAATTCAAAGCAGAGTTATAAAGACAATTTCCCAAGATGAAACTAAGTTCATGTTCCTTCTAAAATAAGTCAATGATTGGAAAATAGTTGTAGTCCTGTGACAAAAAATGAGGAGTCTCAATCCAAATTTGGTGCAATGACAGTTCATATACAGTGTTCAAAAGTCATAAGAGGGGATAATAGCTACATTTAAAGGTTTCATCACTATTAGTGTAGGTCCAATTACAAGAATGCTTGCACAAGAATAATATGAAAGAAATTAATCAGGAAAGGAGAGTAAAGGGGCATTTTCCAATAGTGTACAACCAAAGAAATAGTCCAATAAGGTCATCAAAGATCAATGACATCACAGTTATGTTGGCATTATGTGAACCGGTATGAGGACATAATGACATTGTGTGTTGTCATTGATGTCAATATGATGAAGAGAAGAGAACCAGTATAACACTGTGAACCGGGATTTGTGACAAAGTGAAGCGGTGTGTTTGTTCAAGGTGAACTGACATATGATTATGGGAACCGGCACATGGAAGCTTTGTATGACTACCAATTGGTAGTCTCAACTTCAAGGTTTCCGGTTGAAGTGCTTCAAGCCTATGTGGCTCAATCGATGACTTTGTGTGATGAGTAAGCATGGTAACGAAGAACAGATCATGTTGCCACATAAGCCTTGTGTGCGTGAAGGATCTTGCATGAAGGAGATTGTTTCTATCTACCTCGGGAATGTGCAAAGTCTATAAACGGTGATAACGTGTGATGGGTTATCAGCCACCATGAAATCAGTGGAAAACAAATGATGGAGAATGTCTTGAGTTTGGATCAAGACTATTGCATTTAATGCAATGTGCTCAATGGTTAGGATTGAACCATTTGAATTCCTTAACCTAACAGGTTTAGGGTTTAGGGTTTATGCTACTGACCTATCTGTTTTCCTATAAGGTTGATGTTGTGTTTCTTTCTGAGGTTGTTGGCAAAAGTTGTGTGTGTGTATCCAAGAGAAGAGATACGTGATTCTTTCCAGACCAGAGGAGAGAAGTGATACCTACAGAGTGTAAGTGCAGATTGTGAAGAGGAGCTAAAGCGGATCTGCATTGGCATTGAGTGCTGTTACCAGATCATTGTAATACCTGTTGATCTCTAACCACTTCAACAGTTGAGAAATCCCTTAACAGGGTAGCTTTAACTGGCTTGTTGTAAATCCTTTAATAGGGTGACTCAAAACCATTCAGTTCTTGAAATCCTCTAACAAGGTAACCTTTAACAGGGTTTAACCTTTAACCGGGTATTCTAGCCATCCCTTAACCGGGTGAATCCTAATAGGATCGGTTCCTAACAGAACCTATTGTATCAGTCTTTAATTGGACAAGGCTCGTAACAGAGCAGACTTCTAAAGAGTTCAAAAATAGCTTGTGGGTATTCATCCCCACTATGGTTTTTCCTAGTTGGGTTTCCATGTGAAAAATATGTGTGTCATATGTGATGTCTTCTTCATGTGATGCTATGTTGTTTTCTGTCAAGTGGTGAATCATGTTGATCTAGTTGTTTATATATATATCTTTGATGGTAGATTACATGTTCATGCACTAGGGTGAAATGGAAATGAAGTGTTAGATTGTATGAGAAGATAGTGTCAACCGGTTTATGCTTGTCTCAGTTATTCTGGGTTTTGTCGGTTCTACTCTGTTTAGAGACCAGTGTTACTATTTGTCTGTCAATGCACAGTGTCTGCTGACAAACCGGTTTAAGATTATGTTTTTGTTTGTATTGATTCACCCCCCCCTCTCAATACCGGTTTGGTACTATCCATTCATCATTGAGTTATCAATTGGTATCAGAGCATCCTCCAGGTCCTCTGTGTTATAAGCTTAACCGCTTGAGATAAAGATCCCAATCTAATGATGAAGAGGGAAGGTCCAAAGTTTAATAGAGAAAACTTTAGTATATGGAAAGACAGAATGAAGATATATATCAGAAGCATGGGTGCTCAACACTGGTGCTATGTTGAGAATTCCTATGTTGCCCCTATCGGTAGTCTCACTGATGACCAAAAGAGAGAAATGCAGGAGAATGGGCAAGTCATGGAAGCCCTAATTAGTAGTTTATCTAACTTTGAGTTTATTGATGTCCAAGATAAGGTAAATCCCAAAGAGGTATGGGATACTCTTGAAAATACCTATGGCGGTGATGAGCATGTAAAACAAGCTAAAGAAGAAATCCTTAGAGGGAAGTTTGAAGACATGCGGATGGTTGAAGGTGAGACCATTTAACAGTATGGAATAAGAATTAAAACCATTGTTGGAGATATCAAGAGTACAGGTGGTAAAATGGAAGATTCCATTGTGGTAAGAAAAGTCCTGAGATCCTTATTACTGGTCTATGCAATAAGGGTTGCTGCTATTCAGGAGCTGAGATCAATAGACAAGACTAAGGTATCCCTAGACTCCATCATTGCAAAATTGACAACCTATGAGCTAAATAGTTTTGATGGTAGTGTTCAAAAGACTGAATCAACTTTTAAAGCTTCTGCTATACCATCCAGAAAAGGAAAAGAAGCTAGAACTAGTGGTGAACCAAGATAGAGCAGAGAAATGGATGATGAAGAGATTTTGATGGCATTTGAAGCTCTTCTTGCTAGGAAACTTCCTAAGGGAACCAAAAAATATAGAGGTAAGCTCCCTTTGAAATTCTTTTCTTGTAATCGGATAGGACATATTGCTATAAACTATCCTAATGGTGACAACAAGGACAAACCAGAAAGGTTCAAGAAATTTAAAGAAGGAAACCAGAGAAACTGTTTTGTGACAGTTGATGAAGGTGTCACAGATGAGGAATCAGAAGATGAAGAAAATTAAGATATTGTGTTTGTTGCTGTCAAGGAAGATGTGTCAAACAAGAAGGCTCTTGTCTCTCGGTTTGATAATTCCAATGAGTGGATTATTGACAGTGGCTATTCTCACCACATGACTGGTGACCGAAGCAAGTTTCTATCCTTGGAAGAGTATGATGGTGGTGTGGTTTGCTTTGGTAATGATGCACCATGTATGGTCAAAGGCAGAGGGTCCATCTCTCTTAATGGAAAGAGTAGTGCTGACAATGTGTATTGGGTTGATGGTCTCAAACACAACCTTCTGAGTGTTGCCCAGCTGAATGACAGTGGTCTCACTCTGGAATTCAAGAATTGAGTGTGCAGAATCAAAGGAAAGAATAATGAATTGGTGGCCACCGGCATGCAGACCAAAGGTAACCTATTTTAGCTGAATGCAAATATAAGTACATGTCTTATGGCTAAATTTGATGATAGCTAGATATGGCATAGGAGACTCTGCCATGTAAACTTTGATAACATTGTGAAGGCTAGTAAGATCAAGGTAGTTAGAGGGTTGCCAGTGCTGAGCAAACCAGATAATACCTTGTGTAGAGAGTGTCAATTGGGGAAAATGTCTTCCTCAACCTTTAAAGGTAAACCTTTCACTGCTGACAATTTGCTTGATCTTGTGCATACTGATCTGTGTTGTCCTATGAAAACTAGGAGTGTGCAGGGTGATAGGTACTTCATGATTCTCACTGATGACAGCTCAAGAATGATGTGGGTCACATTCTTGAAAGATAAGTCTGAAGCCTTTGTAAAGTTCAAAGATTTTAGAGCATTAGTAGAGAAGGAAAGCGGTAAAAGAATCAAGTGCTTGAGAACTGATCAAGGAGGGGAATTAACTTCCAGTGAATCCAACAAGTACTATGAAGAACATGGCATCAAGAGACAACTGTCTGCCTCCCAGACCACAACAGATCAGCCTAACATAGAGGAATAACCAGACTGTGGTTGAAGCAGCTAGAACTGTTACTACTTATCAAATTGCCATTAGTTTTATATTCAAATTCAAACTATATATTCTAGTCGGTTAGTATTACCGAATCATGCGATCGGTACACACAGAGAAGTCGATATGAAAAGTCTCGGTTACAGAAGAAAGTAGTCACAGAACACAGTATTCACCGAGCTATTTACCGAGTATCTTTCCATAGCTACCGAGCAGTAAAGATAATACACCGAGTTGATATACACTGAGTGAAACATGTTACCAGATTCATTGAACCTGGACACACATATGAAAATGTGTTACAAGATCGAGGCACATAGAACCATTATCACATTGGAAATCGCACATACAGATTTTGTATAATTTTGAGGTCATCTAACCAATGAAATATTTTGCATGGTTATTTATTCAAGAAATCATGTTTGTAAGATCGAAGTAATGAATCAGATCACCGACATAAGAAGTCTATTTATACATCATGAATTTAGGGTTAGAAATATATGTGAATGTGAGAAATGTGTGTGCATATGTGTATGAAGCAAGACTTATGTGATACATGAGAAATCATAGTATTATGACTATTATAGAGACACAGAGGTCACTGAGAAGGTTATCAGAGAATAGTCGAAGAATAGAGTAAACAGAAGGGTTTACCGAGTTACAATATGGGTTACCGAGGTATGCTATAAGCTAGGTAATCTTATTTTGAGCACATAGAATCTGCTATGTCATTTCAGATGTAAAGTTGCAGATATTTGTAAAGTCTTATTGTAATATTTTGAAGTTGTAAGAGAAACCTTTAACAAGGTAAAAGAATCTAATCGAGTCTATAAATTGTAAATCCTCTAACTAGGTGCAGCATTTATATAGTGTTGTAAAATCCTTTAGCAAGGTAGATCCAATAGATCTTGTTACTCCTAATAGGGTAAGCTATCAGAAATAGCTAAATGTAGCTCTAACCGAGCAATCTTTATTATTGCAGTAGTGAAGTTGTGGGTGCCATCCCCACCGCAGTTTTTCTCTCTAACCAAGAGTTTCTGCATGACCAAAATATATGTGTTATGGAGTGAATCATGTATGATTGTTATCTGTTTGTTTTAACTTTATTTTATATTACTGCACTATTCTATTTATGCATAACAGTAAAGATATTATTGAAGAAAGGTTTTGAAGTATTGATTCAGCCCTCCCCTCTCAGTACATTAGCTTTCCATATTGGGCCTAACAATTGGTATCAAAGCTTGAATCTTGGAAAAGGGTTTAACTACCTAAAGAGAAAGATCTTATCAATGGAAGGCTATAAACAATCTCGGATGATTGTGTATCTACAAGAAGAGCTGGATAATGCAAATCAAGTGATTGCAGACATGCAAAGGCAAATACAAAAATCTCTGAAAGTAAGGAGAAGATTATCTGATGACTTGCAGGATTCTCAAGAGTTAGTGGAACAAATCGAGACATCATCTGAGAACAGTATATCTGAAGAGACTGAAGAAATGATTGGAATATTAAGAGAAAAGAACAAAGCATTGGCTGATCAACTTAAAGCAATGAAAAGGCAACATGAACATTTGAGTACACAGATGACTAAAAATCTAGATGCATTAAGGATAGCTAAGGATAAAGCAAGAGATCTACAAAGAGAGAAACAACAAATTGAAGCTTTAGTATCTGATAAGGATGATGAAATCATAAGGTTGATTGGTATTCAACAAAATATGATAGATCAACTAGGTTATGCACATCATGAAGCAATTCTGAAGAATGATGAAAATCAATCATTGAAACTTGAAGTATCAAGGTTGACTGGTGAACTTGAAACAAAGAAGAAATCCAAAGAAACATTGGAGAAAAGTTATGAAGCATCAAAGATGTTGGATGAGCAACTGAACATAAGATGACCCTACAAGGATGCATGACTCAGTTACAAAGGAAAAGAATCAACCGACAAAGGAATTCATACTACCAAGAGAGGAGAATCATCAAAGCAAGCTGGAAATAGGAATAACATCAAAAGGAAGAAGCCTATTTGCTACTGCTATGGAAATCAAGGTCATACTGCCAACATGTGTCAAATCAGAAAAGGTAAGCAACCGAATACCACTAAGACCATTGGTTATTGTTACAATTGCAATAAATATGGTCACAGATCTAATCAATGTAGGACAAAGTCTGTTAACAATTATTAGAAGGCAAAATTCAAAGGGTTTTGTAAAAACTACAATAGATATGGACATAGTATCGAGAAGTGTTGGTTTAAGAAAAAGAACCACATGTGGTCTACACACTAAGCAAATACTAGAGGTTACCGAACTCACACAGATCCTTACCAACAATATTCTACAGTACCATGGGATTATAATACAAGGATATGGTGTGAATGTTGTGGAAGATATGGACATATAAGTGCCAACTGCTTTATAAGGTTTGGAATGAATAACCAAAGATAATGGAGAAATCCTAGTATGGCATGTTTTCATTGTCACAAAGTTGGACACTTGGCTGGAGATTGCAGAGATCAACCTAGAGAAGACACTGAGGAAATAAAAGAGAAATTAAAGATGATTTGGAGAAAGCAGGAAATTATGTCAAATAAAGAAAGCACCTTACCTACCGAGTTAGGTGCTCCCACTCCAAATTAATCGGTAAAGGTATGAAGGGACTGCATTCTCACAAGGTTAAATCTTAAACAGTTCCTATTTTAGTATGTACTGAATTCAAAATCTGCATAGTAAGATGTAGTAGTAAGTTTGAAATTCTATCAAAGTCTTTTGGAGCACTTTACAGGAAAACTGTTAAGTCGGTGAATTCAGGAAGCCTGTCAAGTCAGTATATGAAGGAAATCTGGTTACTCGGTTAAAGCGCAAGAAAAGGGGAAAGAAAGTTAAGTGAACCGAGTGCATTTAATGTCTTTGACCTAACTTGCACAGAGCTCGATAAGGTATTTTTTAGTACTTTAAGGTTTTTCGCGGTCATTTTCATTCACCAAGTTTTTGAGAAGCAGAGCAGAGTGAATCAAGGCGATCAAACCATCTTCAAAGCAAAATCTAAGGTATTTACATTGAATCTCATCGCATTGTTAAGCTGGTTTACCAAACTCATTAAGTTGTTATTATCTACTGAGTGTGAAGCGTCTGTCGTTTGTTAAAGTTCTCAAACCCTAAGGTTCCTATGTCAATTTTTATCTGAAATCAAATGGCACCTAAGATTCAAGACCCCATTGTTGTCACAACTATAGAAAAGCCCTCACTAAAATACTCTTTGACTCCCAAAATTGCATCTGAACCAGATGACAAAACTACCTTTTCACTCATCCCAGATCGAGTCTTGTTAGTCGAGGATGTGAGATTCTTCACAAAATGTTGTGTTGAAGAACTTGGTCATGTTGAGATCAAAGATGCATATGATGAATTGTGCACATATGGTAAAATGGATAGCAACTATGAGCATATCAAAATCAAGGGATTGACTGAAGCCCTAACCTATCCACGTGTGTTCAAACCCCAGTGGGTCAAGTTTGTACTAAGCCGAGTGCATGATGATTTCATCTGGCTACAAGAGCAACCTTTTAAGATCACTAAAGAAATCATTCATCTGATCATCGGGTATCCTATCTATGATCATGGCCGAGCACAGAAAATGATATCACAGAAGGAATTGATCAGTTTGACTGGAGTTGAATCCGATTGCAGAGGTCTGAAGTTGAACAATGTCACTGATCTTGAACTCAAATTTGCCATTAGAGTAATTGGTTACTGTTTCTTCCAATCGGCAAGGGAAAATAGTGTACCCTATGCAGCAGTAGACTTAGCATACAAAATTGTTAAGAAAGGCATGAAAATTGACTTGTGTGAAGTATTGCTGAAGAACTTGTTTGAAAATCTGAACACAATCAGGAAGCCGAAGAAGAACAACTCTGTAAATACTCTAAAATTTGGATCACTACTTGTATGTATGTTTTTATACTTTGAGAAGTTTTTTCCATCAATCGGTAAAGTTGTTTGGGAACTACACCGACCAATCATCCATCAAATCAATGACTTCATCAAGAAGTTAGGTGATAACTTTAATGATATAATGGATGATTACTTCAGCAAGTTCCAAGAGAAAATGCATAACAGGTACCGGATTCCACCACGGCTGGTAGAAAAATACAAAGATGAAATATGTTTTGAGGTTGACACCGATTACTGTTATGTGAATGTTTTGGAACCGAGGACTCAATCTTTGTCACCTATGGGTTACGAGATTGATTTTGATATCACACAACAGCAAATTGATGCCTATCTATCATTGCCAAGGCATACTACCGAGCTGAGGTATGGAACCTATGAAGAGGTGAAGGAAAAAGTTAAAATGAGCATTGTAGTACCTAAGGCTACAAGAAAAGCTACAAAGATGATTAAGGCATTAACTGAGAAATTTGGAGAAGAGTCTTCCTCCACACTTGTCAAAGGAGTTCTAGCCATCATCGAAGAGGCGACAGAAGCCCAAGAAGCAGCCATAACATTTAGCATCGAATTGCCTAAGGGAAAAGTGTTGAAGAGAAAGAAACAGGACACTTCAATGGCCCTACCAACCCCTCCAACAAAGAGACCTAACACAAGGGCATTTGCTGCATCACTGAGTAAGAAACAAAAGACTGTTGCCATTCCTAAGGTAACTAGAACTTACAAGAAATCTACTCGAAGACTCATTTTGCCAAAAGAGTCGAGTGATACCGAATCTAAAGATGCAAATAAATTTCAGATTGTGAAAAGCAAGAAGGTAGATGTACATAGTGTAGAAATTTTTTGTAATAATATAAAGGAATATGGTGGATTTGGTGGATTCAGATTTGTCAAATATGAATCCAGATCTGCTGATGAAAAGAGGCAAATTGAAGAAGCTGTCATTTGCACACTTCTCAAATTCTGAGTGGTCCCATTAGAAGTATGTAATTCTATTCCTAAGGAATTATATGCACATATTGAAACCAGATGGCAATATGCCCTAGACTCGGAGAAACAAATCAGAGAAAGAAGTTTGGTGCATCTCTTTCCTGATATGTCAGTTGATGAAATAAAAGAACATCTGACAAACAACAAAACACAATTTATAGTAAAACAAATGGCCTTGAAATTGATGAATGGCCTGTATATAGAAGTGGAGAAGGAAACAAAAGAGCAATGGAAGACCATCTTTCAAAGAAAGAATGCTAGTGAACAATCTACAGTGGAAATAGTCGATGTCACAGACCAAGAGCCTGATGTCACCGAGAAAGACCCTGCTGACACCATTCAAATAGATGAAGATATCATGGATGCAGAGGCACCTGAACAAGAAATGATAGAAGGCAATGCTTATGCAAAACTTGTCTCCAGTGAATTTGTTTTGGAACAAGTTCAGCCTTACCCACTGATCAATCAACCTGCTACAACCGAAGCTCCTTAGGATAAGGTGAAGGCACCGAAGGTCAAAAGTCTACAGCAGAAGGTACTTCACAAGAACAAACCTCTCAAGCACCTTCTAGCATGGAAAATGTTACAGCTGAGACACCAAGCACTGAGACATTGAAGGACACTATCGAGGCTAAAGTAACCGACAAAAGTGTTGTCTCTACCAAGCAACCTACCGAGGGTCCTCAAGCCTCTCAAGCTATTGTAGTGGTTCACCTGGTGAAAGGTAAAGAAAAGAAGTTGAAAAAGCATAGTTTCAAAATTGATTTATCAAAACCGATAGTGTTGCCCAATGTAGACATCTCCAAATTGAAAGGGCAAGCACTCACTGAATTTGGTGAACTGTGCAAAGCAAAGGCCGAACAGGAGAAGCAACTGGCCATACAAAAGAAGAATAAAGTACTTCAGAAGGTAAAGACCTTACTATAAGATATGCTACCTTTAGCTACAGTATCAACCGATGCAGCCATCCATATTCAATTGGATGAACTCCTAAATCAGATTGAGACATCTGGAGTAGATGCATCTGAATACTTGAGCAAACTAAAAGACAAGGAGCTAACTGCTAAAATGATAGAGGAAGTATAGAAATCCATTGCTGTTGGCAAGGTAAAACTTGTCAAATTTATTTTTGAGTTGTCCCCTCAACTCAAGCACATTCTTTCATTATTTTAGAAACTCTACACATTTTCTTTATTTCTTAAGGATATTAAGAATAAAACAGAAGCAATTGAGAAAGAGATCACCGATCTCTCAAATAAGTTGACCCTTGAGCCCAACTCAATTCAGAATTTTTATACTAAGCTACAACAGCTCATGGCTCAACAATTGGAACTGAGGAATGAAGAACACAAGATCAGGATGGACATAATGACACTTCAAACATTATTCCTTCCTCATCTTTCATCTGTTCAAGAACAGCTAAACCGAGCCACTTATCTCTCTACTACACAATAGGGAAGCACTTTAGATGGCTTAATTTAATTATTGGCTGATATTCATGCACATAATTCTTTAATGGACAGTGTAAAGGATGCACTCTCTGTCACTCTCACCGAAGCCAAGACAAAGTACAAATCCATTTTTGATCAGTTGCCACCTCCCAATGGTAACTAAATTTTGATGATTGTCAAAAAGGGGGAGTATATCATATATCATCAGAGTATATAGCATCAAAGTACATGAGGGGAGTGTATAGTATTCAAAGTATCAAACAACCAGAGTGTAGTATATAGGGGGAGTATACTGAGTAGAGAATGAGCAGAATATGCAGAGTATCCAAGAGCAATGAACCAAGCAATGAATAGAGGAAAGAACAGTGATTACAGAGTATTGATCACTGAGCACACATAATCAGAGTCTTGTACAACATATTGATAAGGGGAGTATATTTGATTATACTATTTCATTGACTAATATATATACTACATGTTTAGTCAAATTTTGTAAAGTATATAGATTTTTTAGTAATGACTTTGAAAGTAGTTTTGTCAAACATCTCAACTAATGTCAAAAGGGGAGATTGTTACTACTTATCAAATTGCCATTAGTTTTATATTCAAAGTCATACTATATATTCTAGTCAGTTAGTATTACCAAATCATGCAGTCAATACACACAAAGAAGTCGGTATGAACAGTCTAGTCGGTTACAAAAGAAAGCAGTCACAGAATGCAGTATTCACCAAGCTGTTTACCAAGTATCTTTTCATAGCTATCGAGCAGTAAAGATAATACATCGAGTTGATATACACCGAGTGAAATGTGTTACTAGATTCATTGAACCTGGACACACATATGAAAATGTGTTACAAGATCGAGGCACACAGAACCGTTATCACATTGAAAATTGCACATACAGATTTTGTATAATTTTGAGGTCATCTAACCAATGAAATATTTTGCATGGTTATTTATTCGAGAAATCATGTTTGTAAGATCGAAGTAATGAATCAAATCACTGACATAAGAAGTCTATTTATACATCATGAATTTAGGGTTAGAAATATATGTGAATGTGAGAAATGTGTGTGCATATGTGTATGAAGCAAGACTTATGTGATACATGAGAAATCATAGAGTATTATGACTATTACAGAGACACAGAGGTCACCGAGAAGGTTATCAGAGAATAGTCGAAGAATAGAGTAAACAGAAGGGTTTACCGAGTTACAATATGGGTTACCGAGGTATGCTATAAGCTAGGTAATCTTATTTTGAGCACATAGAATCTGCTACGTCATTTCAGATGTAAAGTTGCAGATATTTGTAAAGTCTTATTGTAATATTTTGAAGTTGTAAGAGAAACCTTTAACAAGGTAAAAGAATCTAATCGAGTCTATAAATTGTAAATCCTCTAACCAGGTGCAGCATTTATATAGTGTTGTAAAATCCTTTAGCAAGGTAGATCCAACAAATCTTCTTACTCCTAACAGGGTAAGCTAATAGAAATAGCTAAATGTAGCTCTAACCGAGCAATCTTTATTATTGCAGTAGTGAAGTTGTGGGTGTCATCCCCGCCGTAGTTTTTCTCTCTAACCAAGAGTTTTTGTGTGACCAAATATATATGTTATGGAGTGAATCATGTATGATTGTTATCTGTTTGTTTTAACTTTATTTTATGTTACTGCACTATTCTGTTTATGCATAACAGTAAAGATATTATTGAAGAAAGGTTTTGAAGTACTGATTCACCCCTCCCCTCTCAGTACATTAGCTTTCCATATTGGGCCTAACAAGAACTATGTTGATTCAAAGAAAGGTAGACCACACCTTTTGGAGAGAGGCGGTGAACACTGCAGTGTACACAATGAATCGGGTACTCATCAAGAAAGGTAAGGATAAAAATCCTTATGAGTATTGGACTGGTAAGACACCTGTGGTTAGCTACTTTAGAGTGTCTGGTAGCAAATGTTACATCAAGAGGAGCGAACACCAGAGAAAATTTGATGCAAAATGTGATGAGGGAATATTCCTAGGGTATTCCACCAAGAGCAAAGCTCTTAAGTGTTTCAATAATAGGACTCAGAGAATTATGGAAAGCATCAATGTAAGAGTTGATGAAACCTCTGAGAAAACTGAGGAAACCAGTAGTGAGCAAGCGGTAAATGAATTGGTTGTAACCTTCTGGGACCTGGTTGTCAGTCAACTGAGTACTAGCAATAGTGTTCCTACACCGGTAGATGTAAATGCTGATATTGATGGAGATGAGGATGAAGAAGAAAAGTAAGAGGAATCTATCAAGACCATTCCTTGATATGTCAAGATGAATCATGATCCTAAGCAGATCATAGGAGATAAGGATGCAGGAATCCTTACAAGAAGAAAGGTCAGAGAAAACTCATGTATGATCTCTGAATTTGAGCCTAAATCATTCAAAGAGGCACATAAAGATGAAGACTGTATCAAGGCAATGGAAGAGGAACTTGACCAGATAGAGAAAAATGGTACATGGTCTTTGGTACCCAAACCGGAGCATAAAAATGTCATTGGTACTAAATGGGTTTTCAGAAATAAGCTGAATGAGGATGGCACAGTGATTAGGAACAAAGCCAGATTGGTGTGCAAAGGATATGCCCAAGAAGAAGGAGAAGACTATGGAGAAACCTTTACTCCTGTAGCCAAATTGGAAGGAGTTCGTATGCTTCTTGCATATGCAGCTTTTATAGGTTTCAAAGTATATCAAATGGATGTAAAATCCACATTCCTAAATGGTGTACTTGAAGAGGAGGTGTATATAGAGAAACTAGATGGGTTTGCCCTATCTGAAGATAGTGACATGGTATGTAGGCTACATAAAGCCTTATATGGTCTAAAGCAGGCACCTAGAGCATGGTATGAACGTTTGCATTCCCATCTTGTGAAGATTGGATTTGAGAGAACAAGCAAAGATAGCAATATCTACTTGAAGTCTAAAGGAGATTAGATCCTGATCTGTGAGGTATTTGTTGATGACATTATCTTTGGTGGAGATGACAAGAAGAGTCATGAGTTTGTAGATGAGATGAAGAAAGAGTTTGAGATGTCACTCACAGGGGAGATTAAGTTCTTCATTGGACTCCAGATCCAGCAGATGAAAGATGGAATCTTTATCACTCAGTCCAAGTATGTCAAAGAGGTGTTGAAGACCTTTGGCATGGAAGATAGCAAACCGGTTGGTACACTGATGGTGACCGGTTGTAAACTATCCAAAGAGGATGACTCGGCATTGGTTGATGAGAAGGAATACCGATCAATAATTGGTAAGTTGCATTATGTAGTGCATAGCAGACTAGATATTGCACATGCAGTTGGAATTACTACAAGGTTCCAGAAAAGCCCAAGAGAATCCCACTTGGTTGCAGTCAAGCAGATTCTTAGGTATCTGAAGGGAACTATCGATTATGGATTGTGGTATCCATATAGCAAGGATTTCAACTTGAAAGTATACACAGATGCTGATTGGGTAGGTACTGTAGATGACCGGAAAAGCACAACCGGTGGTGCATTCTTTCTGTAATGCCCTACCCTAGTCGGCCTTGTAAAACCCGTTTGACCTTGGTTGACTTCCTATGTGGCATTCTTGAATGGTTGATTAACCCTGATGTAATGTTGTAGATTAGATAATATAAATAATTATGCATACCTATTATTGTGCGTTTGCGTCGATTCTTGCGTAAATGTAATTGTTCCCTAATTCTTCTTATAAATCTTGAGCTAACGCCTTCATTGAATATGTATATATATGTATGCTTGCGTGACTCATGGTTGCAGGAGATAGCAAGTACTATACCACCTAGGTGCGAGGTTCGCCTCCATCAAGATTCGCAGGGTTGAGTATACCCCCTTCATCCTTAGAATTTGGATTAGGTGGTCATAAAACTCTCGTCTTGCCTTAGCCATGATCAGGTGAGCGTTGTGTGTGGTCCTTTGGGTTCCTTTTTCGTTTGGGTTGCGTGTCGTGTGATTAGTGGATTTTCTTGGTTTGCGTGCCTTGCGTGTGGTAAATGGAGTATTTTATCCTAAGTATTTAATTCAATTTAATATGTTGATTTATGCATTAGTAATTCAGAAATTAAAATAGATAGGTTTCTTTTATATGATTAATCGTTAATCTAAGAGATCGCTTTATTTATATTTGTAGCAAGCTTAAGTATTTAATTTGAATTAATGTGTTCATTCACGCATTAGTAGTTGAGAAATCAAAATAAATAGGCTTCTTTTAGGTGATTAATCATTAATTAAAAAGATCGCTTTATTTATGTTGTAGCGAATTTAATTTAATGATTAATTGAAAAAAATGAATTTAATTAGTTTATGCGTTTTAAAAAGGAAATATTTAAAGTTATTTGAAATATAATTAAATTAACCTCTTTTGCATTTTGGAAAAGAAAGGTTAATTTTACTTATTTAAGAAAATCATTTGTTATTAGAAAAGCAAGTTTAATTTAGAAGTAAATTTGATATAGTGTGAAAGATTGATTTTGGGAATTAATTTAATTAAATATTTACCCTTGTCAATATTGCGAAATATAAATGTTGGCTTAATTAATATTGAGAAATTAAAATTTAATAAGAGAGAAGCATTTTAATTAGAAAATCAAGTTAAATTAATTGAATAGTTGAAAAGAATTTTTATTTCCTTTTTATTTAAAAAGTGCTTAAATTTTGAAATTAGAAATTAGGTCAAAAGGTAATTCATTTAACCTAGGTTGAAAAATATTTTGGGGGTTGTTGAGTTTTTGGAAAAGAAAAAAATATTGGGATGGAGATTTGGGGATTTTTGCAAGGGTGGATTTCTATAGCTGCAGGATTGGGGGCTTTTCTTTGAATCTTACCAGGAATGCTAAAGAGGTAGGATTCCGGTTTTCCCTTTTGTTCTTTGCTAAATAAATAAAAAAATGGTATTTGGTTGTTCTTCATGAAATGCTAGTTTTAAAATATCCATGAATGCTCTTAAGATTTAAGTTTTTAGTTTGAGAATATTGATTTGTTTTTGGGTCAAGATTGTTTAAAAAAATAATAGATAGATTGGATTTTATCCATATGTGTATTGGAGAATCATGATCTTGTTGAGAAAATTTTCCCCATTTTATTGTTTTAACATTCTGGAAAAAAAATAAAAATGACTGTGGTTGTGAATGAGATCTAGGTTTTTTTAGTGGAAGTTTATTTTAGTTTATATTTTAGTTTTTTTTTATTTTAAATAAATTCTAAGGTTTTTATTTTATTTAAAAAAAAGAAAAAGAAAACGAAATTGAAAAAAATGATATATTTCTAGGTTAGGGTTTGACAGCGGAAGAGTCGAAGCTCAGCGCACGCCGCTGCCCCCTTCCCCTCCTACCCCCGCGGGTTCCGCAGCTACCTGCGCCCGCAACGGCCACAGGACCTGTGCCCGCAAGGGGCCGCAGGGGTCTACACCCGCGGTGACCACAGGGAGCTGTGCCCGCGGTGGCTGCAGTGAGTGGCACTGCAGTGGGCCCCGTAGTGACTCCCTCGTGATTTCATTATTTAAAAGTTTTTTTAATTTATTTATTAAAAAAAAAGAAAATAAAACATTCTTTATTGCATAAAGTAATTTTTGTTTAAAAAAAAGAAGAAAAGTTCATTTTAATTTTAGTGTTAAATATTATTATTATATAGTTTATTAACAAGGGTTAATAAACATATACTAATTAATATAAAGTTTGAAATCTATGATTTATCCAAATTGTTTATTAATATATATATATATATTAATAATAATAATTAAATGAAAATCGTGTATTATTAAAATATTAATTGATTATATTTTTTTACACAGGGGCTAACAATTATATAATAATTAATATTGAAGTTGGGAACCTGTTTAAATGAGGAAATACTCCTTTGGGGATAGATAGAATAACCCTCTTTTAATGAAAATTTATTAAATAAATCATATTTATTATTCGAAGGTGTTTAAATTTATATATTATCCAAGTGCATATTATTTTTGGATTTAGATGTTATAGGACATAAGGGAAATTTAGAAAGAGAATACTAAAGTATAGGAGTAATTGGAAAATGGGATATTTAACATTGGCCATTCTGAAAACTCAAATGATATGCTATTGAATTATTCGAAAAATTAATAATGCATCGATGTGGAAATTGATAAGTTAATGATATCCTCATTTGTAAAAATAAATGGTTTAGTTAGGCCCTCCTTCCCTTTTGTGATATAGACAAAAGGAAATATGGCAAGATCAAATTTATGTAATTATTGACCGAAGTGGTCGTTGTATAGTGGTTGTGTTCACCAAAAAAGGCAGAGATGTAAATGACATGAACCTTATGTAATCTTAACTTAAATAATTGCCAGAGGGGTCTTGCAGTTGAGCAGACCCGGAGATGTAGCCCTCTAGGGGTGAACTCCGAGATCATATCTGTGTTATGTGATGCTTTTGTCTCTCTTGTTTCATTCTTAGAGCTAGCATGTATGGTTGCATTTCATAAGTGTTTAATGGGGATTTAATGAAGTTATTTCTTGAATGCATGAATAAAGTCCTCTTGTTAAATGTAGTAATTAGGGTCGTAAAATATTGTAAATATGATTATAAAAAAAATATTTTATTTATGTTAATGAATGAAGTAAGCATGGAAGGAAACTCACTAGGTTGCAATTATTATATTAACTTGTCATAAAGCATGAAATTTGAACGTAATGAATGGATATCTATTATGGGATTAACTATCATAATATCGAAATTGAAAATCTAATGGAGGAACCTCATTTGGTTATTTACCTTTTTATCTTAATAAATGAACATCGTCATATTAGCTTTATTTCACTAAATGGGATGAATTTATTTAGTTATTTACGTTTTATTCTAGATAAATAATCTTCACCAAATTAGCTTCATTTTAACTATAATGGGATGAACTCAATTGGTTACCCACATTTCAACATCTATAAATGAACTTCATCATAATAGCTATAATTGAACTAAAAAGGGGTGAACTCATTTAGTTATTTGTATTTCAATCTTAATAAATAAACTGCATCATCTCAACTTTACCTTAGCCATGATGGATGAACTCATCGAGTTAGTTATATTTTAACCCTAATGGATGATGTTCATTATGTATTTACATTTTAATCCTTAATGAATGAATTTCATCTTATTAGCTATATTTTAATTAAATGGATGAACTCATGTGGTTATATTACATTTTCACCTTAATGAATGAACTTCATCTCTTAGCATCATTTTAACTTCAATGGATGAACTCTTTTGGCTATATACATTTTAACCACCTACAAATAAACTTTGATATATTATTTATATTGTATCTAAAATGGATGGTCTCGCCAAGGTAACCATATTTAAACCTTAATGGGAGAATTCTTAAGTTGCCTACGTTTAAAATTCATTGAGTAAATACCCTCATGTTAGCCTCCTCTCCAATCATAATAGATGAACGCTTCCTAAATTCTAAAATATCAATTCATCGAACATAGTATATCCATGTCTTAAGTATTAACTTGTAATTAAGACATCTAGCTTAATTGGATCAAATTTCATGAGTTGAGTTAGGTGTAAGGTTACATAATCACGTTGGGAAACTCCTTAGGTTCATTTAACCTTCCGCTGTGTTATCTAAGGGTTAGATAACTCCAATGTATCTTAATGTTGTGTCTTTTTAATTAAAACTCTTTAAAAAATATATATTTACACTCCATATGAGTGTTTTTAGCTTTATCCCTTCGGGGTTTCCTGGCAGGGCATTACACTTGGTATCAAAGCCCATGTTGCAACACTAGGATCTCTAGTTTTGCTTGTGGCCTTAGTTGGTGTGAGGTGTATCTACCTTATGTTGTATGCTTGTCATGTGCGTGTGATTGAGCATACCTTAACTTGTGTGTAACACGTGTGTTCACACCTTGTTTTCACCTTCTTGATGTGGGTGCTTTGGAGTGATTGTATGTGTTTTGTTACTTATTAATGTCTTGGTCTACGACTTCTCTTATTGTAAAAGAGAATCGTATGTACCTTCGTTCTTGATTTGTTTTACTCTTTTGACTAATCCATCTGGGTTGGTTGGTATTGTCTTGAATCTAAAAGTACGAAATGTGCTTGTTATGGTTATGATCTATCTTAGTGTTGTCCACTTAAAGGATGAGTATGGCAAATATTAAATGCTTACTATGTAGTAAAATGAATGATTATCACCCTTCTTCCTCTCTCTCCCCAGAAATTTAAAATGTTTGTTATTTGTGTAACTATCCCTTAAAGGTGAGTTTTCTTATTGCAAGAGAAAGGATGATATTTCTTGATCCCTTGTGTGAGCCTTATAACGCTTATGTGTTTTTAGATTATAAAGGGGTTTGGTTTGAAAGTTAAATATTGATTATTGAGAGAAAATTGTATGTTTATGTTAAGGATTCTCCATGTGCTTTGTAGGAGTAATACAATTAAATTCCATCTTAAGTAAGGTGCATTAATATGCGCATAGTTGATCTTGTGAAAATTGCTTTGTTGTGAAAGAAGTACCAAAAGAGAACATGTTATAGTAGCTTCAAGAGTGTATTAATGTGTTCCACGAAAGATTGTTTTATGTGCTTATTCAAACCAATTGATTTAGGACCTATTTTAGCAACGCTCCATTTAACTTGCCTTTGGATATAGATAATTGTCTTATTGTGTTTAGAAAGAGCAAATGAAAGACTTGTTAATTTGTATGCATTAATGTGTAGTATTAGTAGATAGCTCCTCATTTACCTTTTTGTTGTAATTTGACTTTCAATGTTAGGTTGCAGATTTTGATGTATTGTTGTATTGAATTAAGAATAGTGAGTGTTCCCAAGAAGACTTGTACTACCGAAAAAATGTTTGTCTTGATTTCTTGTTCAAAAAAAACTAGAACATTATATTGCAACAATAATAATTGGAAATGTCATGTTAGGTTGTTTTTGGCACCCTCCTAAAAGATAGTGAAATGAAAACCATGCAACTAAAATGATAGACTTATATCTAAGCATATAGTGTGATCTTGTTGATCTTGTGTATTTGTAGGAAATAGTTGATTTCCCAACTCTCTTCCTCCTCTTGCCTAAATTATAGGGTTTGTTGTTTTTGAAATGCTATTAGGAATGCAGTGATTTAAGAATAATTTTTATAATGCATATGACATTGTATGTTTGCTTTGGCTTCTAATTGAATGAGGAAAGTTTTTCATCTTGGAAAAGAAAATTGCATAGTTAGTAATGTGAATGAAAATGCTTAGTGGAAATTGAGAAAGATATCGGAATGACATTATTTCCTTGTTAAAATTGAATTGTTAAAGAATTTCAGTACGTGTATCTAGAGTAAAATTTATTTAGTGATTCATGTGAAAAGCATAATTAAAACTTCTCTTAAGTAGATGACAGCGTATTGAGAAGTACTCCTCGTAAATGTGACTGAACCAGTAATGGTGCTATTCTTTGTGTGTTGTAAGAAACCCATACTTGCTATGTGTGCCATGGGATGGTGAAGTAATCAACCATGGGGGATATGTTTGCTTATGAGTATGGGAAACCATACCTATTTATGTGATGTTGCATATTTGTTTCCTTACTGAGTGCCAACCCACGGGTTGTTGATAAGTCAATATGTGAAGGGGTAGTATTAGAAGTCACCGTTCCTTGAATAGTATGAACAACGTACGAGTAATGTCGACGCGAAACGACTTTAGCTTCCCTATCTTGAGGAAAAATATAGTTATATAATGAAATTGTATTATAGGTGTACTCAATACTTTCCCTTGCGATGAACCAATTTATGAGGTTCATGTGTGCCAGCCTAATTCCTATCCCTTATTTTGAGCATATAGATGACAGTTCTTGAGCATATTGATGGATTTTATTGGAGCATCTTTTTCCTTGTCTTCATGAGAGGTGTGTTATTTTCACATGAGCTGCCAATTGACTAGTGTTGGTAGACTTGTGGGTAGACCTTAGCCATGTATACCTCTGGCTTACGGCGAGTATCCTGAGAGGAACATTGCTATGCGGGGTGTGACATGCGCGTGCCTTATTCGTGAGGTACACTGCCATGCGGGATACGTCCATTGCGTGCCCTTTCCACTTGGAGTATTGTCATGTCGTGTTGAGACACGATGTGAGATGTAGTAGAAATTGACATGTGGCCTACTGACAGGTTTAGGGTAGAGCCATGCCGCTTGACGACGTGATGCGGGGTGATGTCGAGGTGCATACTGCCATACCATGTGGATGTGGGACTAGGCCACACCACATGATGAGCTACTACGATAGCTAGACGATTGTTCCTTCCTTCCTCGTTGGTGGCTAGCTGCTAGTCACGTAGTGATGTAATGTGCACTTATGATTTTCTTTTATTTATTTATTTATTTCCTTGTGGGCCAGCAATTTATTTTATTTTGACCTTGAAAGTTTAGCCACAATCTTGCAATCTTGATCTTACTTGATTTGATGTTGCAATTCTAGAAATTATTTTCTTGTCTTACTGTTGGAATTGATGATTATTATCTTTATTCTTATGTACTTGGGTGGCTAAACCAGTTTATCCTTGTTGTTTCCATATGCTGGTCTTGTGTTGCAATGTGAATTCCTCTCCAAGAACGTAGGAAACGGTCTTGGATGAGTGTATATGAGGAAGTAGATGTAGGGAACCTTGAGGATGGGGGTATGTGAGGCTATGAGACAGCTAGGATCCACTACCTACCTATGAGTGGTGACTATCTCTTGGAGGCTAAACACCTTACACAACAAGGGATGTTCACAAGGGTCTTGTATGGAAGGTAGCACCGCTATGGTGTACCCTAGCATGATCAAGCCCTTGAGTGAGAGTTTGGATATTTATGATAATGTTATTTGTTCTAAGATCAGGTATAGAGATGTTGATCGTGCATGTTATCTTTGACTGAGCATTAGACATGCTCACATGTGGCCTTTTGTGTTGTGCAAATTCCAGTTATGTGGATAGTTACTATGTGTGATCATGGATTAAATGGTATTAACTTGTCACTATGTTATGGGACATAGTCATTGGAAAGGTTCTTATATGCCTGGAAAGTGTAAACAATTGAGTTATATACATTGCTCTTATTTATTGAAAGTTAACTTGATTGTAGAAATTTATATTTGAAGCTAGTTCTATGTGATAAAGTTTGGCTAAAAGAGGTATGGGTGAAAGAATTTGATCTTGATGGCATGTTTTATTGTCATGTTTGATAGGTGATTATGGTAACTGTTGTCTATATCTTGTAATGCATTAAATTGGTGTAATGAAAGGAAGGAAAAATTCTCGTTTCTCTACTATGATTGTGTGTAAATTCTAGAATATTTTAAGAAGTGTATGATTTTAGATGCATTCTGTTAATGGATAATGACATTCGTAGAGGATTTATAAATAATGTTTTAATTGTTGACAAAATATTTGTTTGTGCAAATTGAGAATTGTTAATTGAGTTTCAGGGCTAATATGTGTTGTATGATTTCCGCTTAGCCTTGTGACTTGCAGGAGTAAGTCAGAGCCTAGGGGGGGAGAATGTAATGCCCTACCCTAGTCGGCCTTGTAAAATTCATTTGACCTTGGTTGACTTCCTATGTGGCATTCTTGAATAGTTGATTAACCGTGATGTAATGTTGTAGATTAGATAATATAAATAATTGTGCATACCTATTATTGTTCTTTTGCATCGATTCTTGCGTAATGTAATTGTTCCCTAATTCTTCTTATAAATCTCGAGCTAATGCCTTCATTGAATATGTATATATATGTATGCTTGCGTGACTCATGGTTGCAGGAGATTGCAGGTACTATACTGCCTAGGTGCGAGGTTCGCCTCCATCAAGATTTGCAGGGTTGAGTATACCCCCTTCATCCTTAGAATTTGGATTAGGTGGTCATAAAACTCTCGTCTTGCCTTAGCCATGATCAAGTGAGCGTTGTGTGTGGTCCTTTGGGTTCCTTTTTCGTTTGGGTTGCGTGTCGTGTGATTGGTGGATTTTCTTGGTTTGCATGCCTTGCGTGTGGTAAATGGAGTATTTTATCCTAAGTATTTAATTCAATTTAATGTGTTGATTTATGCATTAGTAATTAAGAAATTAAAATAGATAGGTTTCTTTTATATGATTAATCGTTAATCTAAGAGATCGCTTTATTTATATTTGTAGCAAGCTTAAGTATTTAATTTGAATTAATGTGTTCATTCACGCATTAGTAGTTGAGAAATCAAAATAAATAGGCTTCTTTTAGGTGATTAATCATTAATTAAAAAGATCGCTTTATTTATGTTGTAGCGAATTTAATTTAATGATTAATTTTAAAGAATGAATTTAATTAGTTTATGCATTTTAAAAAGGAAATATTTAAAGTTATTTGAAATATAATAAAATTAACCTCTTTTGCATTTTGGAAAAGAAAGGTTAATTTTACTTATTTAAGAAAATCATTTGTTATTAGAAAAGCAAGTTTAATTTAGAAGTAAATTTGATATAGTGTGAAATATTGATTTTGGGAATTAATTTAATTAAATATTTACCCTTGTCATTATTGCAAAATATAAATGTTGGCTTAATTAATATTGAGAAATTAAAATTTAATAAGAGAGAAGCATTTTAATTAGAAAATCAAGTTAAATTAATTGAATAGTTGAAAAGAATTATTATTTTCTTTTTATTTAAAAAGTGCTTAAATTTCAAAATTAGAAATTAGGTCAAAAGGTGATTCATTTAACCTAGGTTGAAAAATATTTTGGGGGTTGTTGAGTTTTTGGGAAAGAAAAAAATATTGGGATGGAGATTTGGGAATTTTTGCAAGGATGGATTTCTACAGCTGCAGGATTGGGGGCTTTTCTTCGAATCTTACCAGGAATGCTAAAGAGGTAGGATTTCGGTTTTCCCTTTTGTTCTTTGCTAAATCAAAAAAAATAAAATATTTTGTTGTTCTTCATGAAATGCTGGTTTTAAAATATCCATGAATGCTCTTAAGATTTAAGTTTTTAGTTTGAGAATATTGATTTGTTTTTGGGTCAAGATTGTTTAAAAAAAAAATAGATAGATGGGATTTTATCCATATGTGTATTGGAGAATCATGATCTTGTTGAGAAAATTTTCCCCATTTTAATGTTTTAACATTTTGGAAAAAAAAATATATATGACTGTGGTTGTGAATGAGATCTGGGTTTTTTTAGTGGGAGTTTATTTTAGTTTATATTTTAGTTTTTTTTTATTTTAAATAAATTCTAAGGTTTTTATTTTATTTAAAAAAAAGAAAAAGAAAACGAAATTGAAAAAAATGATATATTTTTGGGTTAGGGTTTGACGGCGGAGGAGCTGAAGCTCGGCTCGCGCTGCCACCCCCTTCCCCTCCTACCTCCACGGGTTCCACAGCTACCTGCACCTGCAGCGGCCACAGGGGTCTGCGCCTGCGGCGGCCGCAGGGAGCTGCGCCTGCGGTGGACGCCCATGGTGGCCGTAGTGAGCGGCGCCGCGGTGGGCCCCACTATGACTCCCCCGTGATTTCATTATTTAAAAGTTTTTTTAATTTAAAAAAAAAACATTCTTTATTGCATAAAGTAATTTTTGTTTAAAAAAAAAGAAGAAAAGTACATTTTAATTTTAGTGTTAAATATTATTATTATATAGTTTATTAACAAGGGTTAATAAACATATACTAATTAATATTAAGTTTGAAATCTATGATTTATCCAAATTGTTTATTAATATATATATATTTTTAATGAGATTAATATATATATTTTTTAATAATAATAATTAAATGAAAATCGTGTATTATTAAAATATTAATTGATTATATTTTATTACCCAGGGACTAACAATTATATAATGATTAATATTGAAGTTGGGAACCTGTTTAAATGAGAAAATACTCCTTTGGGGATAGATAGAATAACCCTCTTTTGATGGAAATTTATGAAATAAATCATATTTATTATTCGGAGATGTTTAAATTTATATATTATCCAAGTGCATATTATTTTTGGATTTAGATGTTATAGGACATAAGGGAAACTTAGAAAGAGAATACTAAAGTATAGGAGTAATTGGAAAATGGGATATTTAACATTGGCCATTCTGAAAACTCAAATGATATGCTATTGAATTATCAGAAAAATTAATAATGCATCGATTTGGAAATTGATAAGTTAATGATATCCTCATTTGTAAAAATAAATGGTTTAGTTACACCCTCCTTCACTTTTGTGATATAGACAAAAGGAAATATGGCAAGATCAAATTTATGTAATTATTGACCGAAGTGGTCATTGTATAGTAGTTGTGTTTACCAAAAAAGGCAGAGATGTAAATGACATGAACCTTATGTAATCTTAACTTAAATAATTGCCAGAGGGTTCTTGCAGTTGAGCAAACCTGGAGATGTAGCCCTCTAGGGGTGAACTCCGAGATCATATCTATGTTATGTGATGCGTTTGTCTCTCTTGTTTCATTCTTAGAGCTAGCATGTATGGTTGCATTTCATAAGTGTTTAATGGGGATTTAATGAAGTTATTTCTTGAATTAATGAATAAAGTCCTCTTGTTAAATGTAGTAATTAGGGTCGTAAAAGATTGTAAATATGATTATAAAAAAAATATTTTATTTATGTTAATGAATGAAGTAAGCATGGAAGGAAACTCACTAGGTTGCAATTATTGGATTAACTTGTCATAAAGCATGAAATTTGAACGTAATGAATGGATATCTATTATGGGATTAACTGTCATAATATCTAAATTGAAAATCTAATGGAGGAACCTCATTTGGTTATTTACCTTTTTATCTTAATAAATGAACATCGTCATATTAGCTTTATTTCACTAAATGGGATGAATTTATTTAGTTATTTACGTTTTATTCTAGATAAATAATCTTCACCAAATTAGCTTCATTTTAACTATAATGGGATGAATTCAATTGGTTACCCACATTTCAACATCTATAAATGAACTTCATCATAATAGCTATAATTGAACTAAAAAGCGGTGAACTCATTTAGTTATTTGTATTTCAATCTTAATAAATGAACTGCATCATCTCAACTTTACCTTAGCTATGATGGGTGAACTCTTCGAGTTAGTTATATTTTAACCCTAATGGATGATGTTCATTATGTATTTACATTTTAATCCTTAATGAATGAATTTCATCTTATTAGCTATATTTTAATTAAATGGATGAACTCATGTGGTTATATTACATTTTCACCTTAATGAATGAACTTCATCTCTTAGCATCATTTTAACTTCAATGGATGAACTCTTTTGGCTATATACATTTTAACCATCTACAAATAAACTTCGATATATTAATTATATTGTATCTAAAATGGATGGTCTTGCCAAGGTAACCATATTTAAACCTTAATGGGAGAATTCTTAAGTTGCCTACGTTTAAAATTCATTGAGTAAATACCCTCATGTTAGCCTCCTCTCCAATCATAATAGATGAACGCTTCCTAAATTCTAAAATGTCAATTCATCGAACATAGTATATCCATGTCTTAAGTATTAACTTGTAATTAAGACATCCAGCTTAATTGGATCAAATGTCGCGAGTTCAGTTAGGTGTAAGGTTAGGTAATCACGTTGGGAAACTCCTTAGGTTTGTTTAGCCTTCCGCTGTGTTATCTAAGCGTTAGATAACTCCAATGTATCTCAATGTTGTGTCTTTTTAATTAAAACTCTTAAAAAAAAAAAATATTTACACTCCATATGAGTGTTTTTAGCTTTATCCCTTCGGGGTTTCCTAGCGGGGCATTACAGTTTCTCGGTGGTAGACTGGTCTCATGGATGAGTAAGAAGTAGAGTTGTATCTCTCAGTCTATAGTGGAAGCAGAGTATGTTGCAACTTTCATGAACTACACTCAGACAATCTGGATGAAGCATGTATTAAATGGCTTCAAAGTTCCTATATCTGAACCGGTAAGTATATTTTGTGACAATACTAGTGCAATTAACATCTCCAAGAATCCGGTTTTACATTCTAGAACCAAGCACTTTGAGCTTAAGTATCATTTCTTGAGGGAAAAGGTTCAGAACAAAGAGATTGCACTGGAACATGTTTCCAGTACGGAGCAGTTAGCAGACATATTCACCAAGCCTCTCCCAAAGGCTACATTTATGTACTTAAGAGGTGAATTAGGGGTGTTGCCCCTTCAGGAGGTAAACTAAAGGCATATGCTCCACATCAGTCAGGTATTGCATAGTCAAATTTTTTTTGGATTGATGTGTTGAAGGATGCTACTCCTTAGGGGAGCAGCATAATGGAATAGGGAAGCTTGTGCCTCCACTTTGGCATTGTTCTCAAATGGGGAGAAGATGTGAAGCGAAGAAGATATCTGCAGAAATTGGGGGAGAAGATGTGAAGCATAGAGATATCTTTGTATATTGCCATCAATGCCAAAGGGGGAGATTGTTGGCATTATGTGAACCGGTATGAGGACATAATGACATTGTGTGTTGTCATTGATGTCAATATGATGAAGAGAAGAGAACTGGTATAACACTGTGAACCAGCATTTGTGCCAAAGTGAAGTGGTGTGTTTGTTCAAGGTGAACTAACATATGATTATGGGAATCGGCACATGGAAGCTTTGTATGACTACCGGTTGGTAGTCTCAACTTTAGGGTTTTCGGTTGAAGTGCTTCAAGCCTGTGTGGCTCAACCGGTGACTTTGTGTGATGAGTAAGCATGGTAACAAAGAACAGGTCATGTTTCCATGTAAGCCTTGTGTGCATGAAGGATCTTGAATGAAGGAGATTGTTCTTATCTACCTCGAGAATGTGCGAAGTCTATAAATGGTGATAACGTGTGATGGGTTATCAGCCGCCATGAAATTGGTAGAAAATGAACAATGGAGAATGTCTTGAGTTTGGATCAAGATTGTTGCATTTAATGCAATGTGATCAACAATTAGGATTGAACCGTTTGAATTCCTTAACCTAATAGGTTTAGGATTTAGAATTTATGCTACCGACCTATCTATTTTCCTATAAGGTCAATGTTGTGTTTCTTTCTGAGGTTGTTGGCAAAAGTTGTGTGTGTGTATCCATGAGAAGAGATACGTGATTCTTGCTAGACCAGAGGAGAGAAGTGATACCTGTAGAGTGTAAGTGTAGAAGGTGAAGAGGAGCTAAAGCAGATCTGCATTGGCATTGAGTGTTGTTACCAGATTATTGTAATACCTGTTGATCTCTAACCACTTCAACAGTTGAGAAATCCCTTAACAGGGTAGCTTTAACTGGCTTGTTGTAAATCCTTTAACAGGGTGACTCAAAACCATTGAGTTCTTGAAATCCTCTAACAAGGTAACCTTTAACAGGGTTTAACCCTTAACTAGGTATTCTAGCCATCCCTTAACCGGGTGATCCCTAACAGGATAGGTTCCTAACAGAACCTATTGTATTAGTCTTTAACCAGACAAGGCTCCTAATAGAGCGGACTTGTAAAGAGTTCAAAAATAGCTTGTGGGTATTCATCCCCACCATGGTTTTTCCCAGTTGGGTTTCTACATGAAAAATATGTGTGTCATATGTGATGTCTTCTTCATGTGATGCTATGTTGTTTTTTGTCAAGTGGTGAATCATGTTGATCTAGTTGTTTATATATATCTTTGATGGTAGATTACCTATTCATGCACTGCGGTGAAATGGAAATGTAGTGTTAGATTGTATGAGAAGATAAGTGTTAACCGGTTTATGCTTGTCTCAGTTATTCTAGGTTTTGTTGGTTCTACTCTATTTAAAGACCGGTGTTACTGTTTGTCTGTCAATGCATAGTGTCTGCTGACAAACCAGTTTAAGATTGTTTTTTTGTCTGTACTAATTCACCCCCCCCCCCCTCTTAGTACCGGTTTGGTACTATCCATTCATCATTGAGTTATCAAGTTATAGAAGAACTTAATATGTAATGAGAAAATTCATCAAAGGAAGTCAAACACAGTGTATCAAACAATGGTGGAGATTGTAATTAAGAACTTCAAAGCAGTAAGAGCCCAACTTATAAGTAATATGCAAGATCAATATAAAGCAACACCAAGGCATGTTTGATGGTAATATCTCATGGTTCTAATCTGCATAGACAAAAAAAAAGCTATCAAAGAGATCATTTTGTAGTCAATTAACTATTGTGATAGCTCAAAAAGCTAATGAGGCAGAGACAATTATTATCATTGTTAATGTAAAGAGGATTGTGAATGGGTCTAGATCTGAGATACAGGTCTTCAAGGGTTCCAATGAGAGAAGCAACTTCAATGGGGTCTTATGACAGTAATATGTATTCACTGTTGTTTTTATTGAGGACAATCAAGACACAAGGTTACACAGTTGAAGGGTTTATCATCATGACATAAAAGATGCATAGGGACAGTGATGGTTGCATTCCTAGTGATGAATTAGTCATAGTAAGGAGAATTAATACCATGGACAACTAAACATAAGAAATTTCCTGGAAGTCCTAGCCATATAAGGACAATAGAGGCTTCATAATAGCATGCAGATTTAGTAGCTAGAGATCCATCAAAAGAGCAGTATCAAGAGCATAAAGACCATGCCAATCTAGAAGATCACAACCTTTGTGCAAGGCAAATCAAAAGAAAGCAATACTTGATCATGCATAGTTATCAACCCATTAAAGGTCACTATGTATCATCAAAATAGTGAAAATGTTTATCAGCAAAGGAAGAGCAATATTATCAGCTAAAGGAGGTATATTAACATGGTAAAAAATGCTCTAGAAGTATTGTTTAAAAAACATCTCTATTAATGGGTACAAAATGCCATCACAAGTATCAAATCCAGTTATAGTTGCAGCTCCATCATACAGTTGTGAACTACGGACCATAGAGTAGTCACTTGTTCCTTCAAAATGCATTTTCAAGGGATCCATAAATAGTCAAATTATAATAATCATGAAAAGAACCTACAATAGTCAATGAGTAACAAGGAGTATGAATTCGGCTTGGTGTTTGTGAAATAAATCCACAGCAGAAAGTCACGTCATTATGCATCTAATGAAAGAGATTTTCGTTATCATAGTGATAAAAGAATTTTTGAACAAACAGTGAGATAATAATGATAGTATTAGTGCATACAAGCAAAGCTACATGAGAAAATATAGTGGTACAAAAACAAATCATTACATTTGAATAGTGAAATGAGAAGGAAACATATAAGGAAATGGTGTAGAGTAAATCTAAGAGAACACCATGAAAGAATATATTGAGCAACCAAAGATACTGGAAATCTTCAAAGATACAATGAAAGCATTATACACATTAGCGGCCATGGAATGAATAGTATAAGGCACAAATGTGGTAACAACCCTAAAAGATTAGATCTGGAGCATAAGAAATTGTACCCTTCTTTTCCCTGCAGAAATCCTCATCGAATCACCAGTCTTAGAAACAAAATAATGCACAATGCACATAAAACCCTAAGACTCCCATGACGGCTCGAGACCAAGAAAATCAGCAAAGAAAGGAGGGATACTGTTGGTATTTTGGTATGGTTTTTTCATTGATGTCAACACCTACTAAATACACCTACTTTGGAGATCCAGCAACATTCACTGGCAAGCAGTAATCTATGCAACAGTTACTGGTATATGATCAACCGGCAGGATATAATGTTCACCGGTACCTGGAATGACATGGAAGACACTTGGTAATGTCGAAGACATCATGTGGACACTTTATTTTGAAGTACTAATCATTGATATATTCTTATTTGCATATTTGCCTTTACCGACAAATAGGTCTAGGTTAACCATCTAGGGTTACACCAACAGGTTTATCTTTTCCAGATCAGCATGGCACACTATGGAGATGATTTATTATTGTTATAAATGCATTAAGCCGACATGTTTTATCAGTTATTGCATCGGATATTATATTATTTGTAAAATGTTTTATTGTAATATCTTGTAGAGCCGACCTACTAAAATTGGTCTTAGGGTATGGTATAAATGTAAGATCTTATTTGTAAGATCAAGTGTGGAATGCGAAAAAGATTTGAGTGAAGGTATATGCGAGATAAAGCAGAGGCATACATGAAGACATCATTTGAAGGTGAAGTTAGGTTTTTGTAAAAGCATATCAGCATTACACCGGTACTAAATTTAGCATATGAAGATGTGATTTTGCACAGTACACTCTTATTGGATTTAACCGTCCAACTGTAGTCAGTGTGACTCCCATTTGTGATTGAGCAATGAGCTCTAGGCTGTTGGCCTTTCTGCATGTGCAGACCCCTCTTTGTACACTTACTATTTGCAGTAGTATCATCTGATTGTGGGTAAGGTTTCCCACCATGGTTTTTCCCCTTACAGGGTTTCCACGTACAAATATTGGTGTCATGTGTTGTGGATGACTTTGTGTTTATGTTTCATGCATTAATTCTTACCGGTATAGAAATTTACTATTAACTCTATCTACCGACATACTAAACTGATTTACCGGTATTAAGTATTAAGTTGGTTAATAAGTTTCTGATTTGAATTTATTAGACAACTCATTCACACCCTCCCCCCCTCTCAGTTGTCTCTGGGACCTAACAGAGACAATAAAATGAAAAGATCATAGTGAGCCTATGAGTAAAAGATATTTTGAAAATGTTGCAAAGAAATAAAAAATGAGAAAGACTCGAAAATTCCTATCATAAAGAGAATCTTACCTCACATTCACTGGTGAAGATCTATGAAAATCATCAAGGTAACAAAGATATTGAACTTCAGAGATCAAAACCCTAAGTTGTATCATACTAGCCGCCTCCAAGCTCAACAAAATAATAGAAGATGTAAAGTTCTTTCATATTTTTCTTAACTTCTATGGTTCCAAAAACCCTAAGGTAGGCCCGATGAAGCAAAAGCCTATTTGTTTGTGCATTTTAAAAACAAAGCTTCATTTTAATTTCTATGTCATGGCCTAGGTTTTCTTTTGTAATTCATGGAAGTGTTTAATAAACACTTTTTCGTTTTAGGTCTGTTATCACTGTTTAAAAAATGGGTATGCTTTTTCCATTATTGGCTAAGTCTGTAATGTTTTTTGACTCTGGTATGTTCTTGTTGCTTCAAGACTGTTTCAAGTCCAAATCGGTTTAGGGTTTAGGTTTTAAATCACTTTAATGAATGATAAAAACCCTTTGGTTTCTATTTCTGCATTACTTTATTCACTTGAATAATGGGTCCCTTTGTCGTGAAAATGTTCCCCCCCTTGTAACTTACCTAGGCGATCCCTTCAAATGTTTTAATTCCCGCTTTTAAATATGCCTTTTTCTAAATGTCTGTCAAGCCTTGTAAGAATCATGCAACTTTCTGTTGATCTGATAGTCCGCATTGATTCACGACCTAAAAGTGCTCACAATTTATCTATCATGAAGTAGCGAAAGGCAGAAAGGTGGACCCGACACATTGGTTTGAGCCAAAGTTAAATACCGGTCAAGTCCCATCTGATCGGACGGATAGCATGATTTCATGAGATCAAGGTAAACATGGTTTACTCTTCGCGAAGTCGTGAAAGGGTTTGGTGGGACCCGGCAATGAAGGCTTTCCCCTCGGTTAAAAGATGATCAAGTCAGGTCAAGATCGACGGCCCGCATTGTTTCGTGGCCGAGAAATGCTTGTGGTTTACTCATCGCGAAGTCGCGAAAAGGGTTGGTGGGCCCAAAGGGCAGGCTAAGCACGAACTTAAAAGGCATTCATCTCTGTTTTGATCCAACGGTTCTCATGATTTCGTAGCCATAAGTTGAATGATGATTAGTGTTTGTGAAGTCGCGAAAGACAGGTGGAAGTCACACGTAGGTGTGAAGTGGAAAAATAGCTGTTACTTTTGTGGAGCTCGATAGGGACATGTCAAGTGACACGTAGTTCTAAAGGATTATTAAGGGCCCACCAAGGTGTAACTGACGGTTATGTGGGAGTAATAAACGATGGCACATGGCAGATCCAGAATGGAACCCTAGTGAGTTGCCATGGCCAATGTCTAACTGCCATGTGGTGTGTATTTATTAATGAAAAGGTGGGGTAAGTGATTCCCGGGTGCAGGGCCCACTTAAAAGGCGTTCATCTCAGGAATTATCCAATGATTCTCATTGATTCGTGGTCCGAAGATGCCCAAAGATTAACCTCTGCAAAATGGCAAAAATCGCTAACCGTCAGGGTGAGGCGTGGTTAGTTAGAAAGATTGATGGTCCCAGTTGGAACTAAAGGTTGGGTGACTTGAGTTAGATCTAACGCTTGGCGCGGCCTCACCGAGGGGAAGTGCTTGATTGTTAAGTATTGAGAAGTGGCGAAAAGATGGTAGGGCCTAGAACTTAAGCAGAGAGATTAAGCAGAGGTAAAGACAATGCAAGTTCCCGTGATTTAACGGCTAGCGTTGCTTCGTGAAAGAAAAGAGCGTGGGTTTTATGCTTAGTGAAACAACGAAAGAGTGAAACAGATGAAAGACTTAGAGGAATCATGACCCGTTGGAGCCAGTTTTGAATTTGATTTGGTGAATTCAATTATGAAAAGAAAGCCGAAGCATGCGGAGTTAATTCCTAAAAACTTAAATGCCAACTTATCTTCTGTAGTCCGCATCAACTTAATTGCTAATATCGTTTCATCGAAGTTTGTTGCTGAGCGAATTGTTGCAGAGCAATTTTCTTCAGGTGAATACTTAGGTTCTTTGTGCTTTTCTTGATAACTCTAGCTTGTTCTCAAATATTTGTCGTGTGAATTACTTTGTTAGAGGTTTGTGCTGGTTGCTGGTGGTGTAATTGCTTGTCCAAAATGGCACCTAGAAGAGAATTCACTGGGATGGTGGACTACCAAGAATGGAATGTATGTGATGATTTTTTAGAAAAATTAACCATGTCCACTAATGTTGGGGCTAAGATCAAAGAATTAGTACCCAAACACCCTCATCTAAAAATTGGAGATGGCTTGTATGATAAGGGTAATTGGTTGAGAGACCCTGAAATAGGAATGTCAAGCTTAGGACTTTTCAAAGTTGGTTTTGGGCAAAGAAATTCCCTAGCTCCTGTGAATGGCATATGGGAACAGGATGTAGGAAAGATTGTGGTCCTAGGAGTTTTTATGGATACAGACCTGTTAACTTTGATTGCACAAAATTATGACTCTGTGGCAAGGTGCATCCAGAACATAAAAGGGTCAGTCCTGATTGAAATCAATGAAGATGAGTTCAAAAAAGATTTCAAACTTAGTGAATCCTCCAATTTGTTAGAGCCTATTGATTTTGAATAATTATCCTAGACTTACAACATATAGAGGGAGCATCTTAGGTATGGCCCATTAAGAGAGTTCTTTGTGAAGATAGGGGGGTTGACAGTTTTAGGCCCCAACACAATGGAACCTTTCTCCCTCAATTTATTTACTCTGAGAGCTAAGCGTATGTATTGGGCCTTATACCAAATCTTTGGGGAAGATGCTAAAAAGAATATGCCAACCCATTATATCCTGATGATTACCCAAATTTTGAATCCTTCTTTGGCCATTACATTTGATTATGCTTCATACCTTGCTAATGCCATTCATAAAGGGTTAGTAGGAATCAAGAATGGTAAAGTTGACAAGCCATTTGGATGGTATTCTATGTTAATGCACATGTTCCTGTTCAAGGGTGCTGATTACTTTGCAAAGGAGATGGACCTGGTTAAGGTCAAGGATAATGAGGAAATGCCAGTACAATTGTGGAGTACTGTTTTATCATGGGATAGAGTGGATGCAAGTTATCTAAAGTTTGATAGATGCTTTGCATCTAAGATCAGGATCCTCTTATGTACGGAAACCCTAGAATCCCTAAAGCTCTTTTGGAATTTATTAGACCTAAGGAGTTCACCGAGGATATCAAGATTTCTCACAATTGGGGAGACATCTGTTTGTACCCTGTGTCTACTATTTTCAGAGTGTTTGGATTTAGAGGCACCCCTTATTTATTACCCTATCAGGTCCCATTGAAAATAGGGATTGCCAAAGTGCTCAGACAGATTGGAGGGGTGCAGGAAGCTGAGTTGACTAACAGAGGTAAAGGGAATATTTTCCCAACTGTTACCATGGCCCACCATTTTGTAATCACTAAGGGTGGATGGAGATTCTTTGAAGATTTCTTTAAACCATATAGGTTATCAACTGCAGTGTCAAGATGTGTAGACCCAGAGGACTTCTTCAATGGCATGTTCAGGAAAAGAGCAGTTTGCAGAGGTAGGCCTCATCAATTTCAATTTCCTGAGGATTTGATTAGAAATGAGTTCAGCTTAGATGAGTAGAAACTGAGGAAGGAGAAATGGGTGGCATATAAGAAAGCCCTTGATTTTATTCATCAATTTGACACTAGCTATGACCCTCTGTCTAGCTTCACCCCAATTGAGGAGAAAATAAAGTTTTTGATTCTTTATTTTGAATATGTAATGCAGACCCTAAAGGAAAAAAGGGAGGCCGTAATGCAAAATGATCCTCATAAGGTTAAGATGGTCTTAGCCAAGCCTTCTTTTGCTAAAGCAATCCCACCTAGTGACTATGCCATGCTCAAGAGACCAAAGTACACTGTAATGATGCCAGTGATAGGTGAGCCTTCCTCTTCAAAAGGGAAAAGGAAAATTGGAGATATTGTAGACATTCAGGATTCCCCTAAGAGGCAAAAAGTGGGAAAAGAAATTGAAATTAATGAGCCCCAATATTCCCCATCTCAGTCTCCTATCCACATTGGAGATGAACAAGTTGTGGCTGAACAGTTATTGCAGTTAGGGAGTCTTGGTGAGATTTCTTACACTTATGAGGAGACTCAAGAAGGGATGGCTGAAGAACCACCAAATGCTGAAATAGATTTAACTGATGGTGAGCTAAAGGGCCAAGAATTGGACCTTACTATTAAGCAAGCTAGTGAAGAATTCCTAGCTAATAGAAACTTTGTCACATCAGGAGCTTTTCTACAATTTCTTTGGAAACAGGACATTGATCAATTCAAGATCAGATGTGAGAAAAGGGTAAATGAGCAGCCTCTCAAAAATGGAGCCCAAGTAGAACAAGAAGTTAAGCAAGAAATGATGGAGGAGTTCAAAGCAATCACCCCTGAGAAAGGGAGGGATATATTGGACAAAGCTGGTGTGTTAATCCTCCCTGAATGGGACATAGCTGATGCATTGATCCTTGATGCAATAAGAAAGGAAACAAAGCCAATGGAAGGTGTGACCTTCAACACGGATAATGTTGCTCTCGTCCTATGGTCATTAAAGAAAGATGAGAATAGGAGGAAGAAAAATGCCTCAGATTCTAACCTCTTTGGAGGAATGATTGTCAAGAGGGTTCAGGATACAGGAGTGGTGGAGGCAGGTAGTACTATTCTAGAAACTACAAAGTTTAATGTGGCAGTAGCAGAGAAAGAAGCCCAAGAAAAGGCTACTCTCCAATTTAAGTTGGAGACTATTTTAAAAGCTTATAATGAAGCTAAGGAAGGAATAGCCAATAGGGACAACATCATCACTAAAATCCAAAGCCAATTGGCAAGTCAACATCATCAAGGTGAGCCTTCGCCATTGATGATCGGTTCCTCTCCTGCAAGACCCCCACCTACTAGCCCAATTATAGAATTCCCTCCTTCTCCTATGCCTTCTGGTTTCCAACTGACTGAGACTTATCAACATGAAATGGAAAAGCTGAAACAGGCCCATGCATTATTTGCAAGCAAGTATGAGGAGAAGATAAAGGCAACAATTTCAAGCTTTGTTGACACTGTTGATGCTCCTACAGTATATCTCAATATGAAAAGAATTTTGGATACTCTTAATGAGTTGGATGAGGATAAGGCTATTTTAGAGCCTATTATGAATAAATGGTTACCCAGGGAAGTGGACTTAGAACTGATGTGTGCATCATATGATGAGCCAGAGGCTGATGTCACTATTAAGTCTACATGTAAGTTGGCAAAAGAATTGACAAAGTTGGTTGAAGGAAGAGCTAATGTGGAAAGGAAAGCTAATTTGTATCAGAAAGAATATACCGAGCATAACTTTGCATTGTTTCCTGGAGGTATTGTCAACCAAAATCAGTTAAAGGCTAACCAGGCATGGCTAGATGAGTTATGATCTAATTTATCCTTAATGGTAAATGAGATAATCAATAAAGATGACACCTCTTTGTTCTTTAAAACAATTGAGGAAATAGAGAAGATCAAATCTCATTATGGGTTTTTGGATTTAGAGGTAAGGAAAGTGAGGAACACCTGGAAAAAGTTGTTAAAGTTGAATAAAAAGATTATTGGCCACTCATGGCCTAATGATGATGTTTTCCAAGGATGGTCCCAAAAGTATGTGGTGGCCGATGTGGAGGTTCAAGAAGAAGATGCTCTGGAACAGTTAGAACACATTCCATAATAGTTAGAGGGCGCTCCTGAATCATTAGAGGATATTGCGGAGGAGACACCAACTGAAGAAGCTATTGAAGCAGAAAAGAACATGTAACTACTTCTCGAGTGAAATAGTATTTTGTAACAAACTTTTTGAAAAGATGGTCCGAAGCTTGTTTGCATCCATGATTATATAATTGGATACCAGGACCAATGTAAGGGGATCATAAGGAATTGTAAATAAATGCTGCAGAAATTAATCTGAGCTCTTTTCCAAGAATCATGAAGAACATCCAAATGTTTTTGTAATATTTTCTGAGATAATATCAATATACAGACCATCAACTTTGATCCTAGAATTTGTGTTGTCTTCAAATGTGTTTGCAAATATTTACTGTTTTCGATTTGAATGATCTAGGGTTATTCATTTGAATATGGGTTGCAAGGCAATCTTAAATAGGGGAGTTTCTTAGCTTTTCTCTTCAGGAGGGAAATTAAATATGCATGAAACACTTCTTTCAGTAAATTATTTGTTGAAGACTTTGACTTTGATGAATGCAATCTAGTTTTGCTAAGGGTTAATTCTTACGTATGTTAGGAATATGTGGGGTTTTATAGAAGTCAAGGTGATGAGATGTGTGGGGATATTTGATTGTGGGAGTATTGTAGAAACTTAAATGACTCTGTGGCCCAGATAAGGCACTGATATTTGTTGTAGTTTTCTTCTGCATATCTTGTAGGTCAATACTGAATATGAATTTAAGTTTTATTTCTCTATTTTAGTCAGTTCTAAGGTGATGAAATCCACTGGTTTTTGGGACAATGGTTACTGTGGGTTTTGTTTAAAAGTGTGAAAGAATTCACCTAGGGTATACCTGCCTGAACTTTTAATAAGTTCGAAGTGTAGAAGGTCATAAAACGTTGTCATATGTTGCTCTAAAGTTTTCCTTCTCTTTGATTTCTCAGTCTGCAGATAGAGTTCATTATTTTATTACCAGGGATGTTAGAGGGAATCAGAATTTGAGAACAACAAAAGTAGTGACTCTATTGAGGAGAGTCATACTGTGAAATCCAGCTTGTTTTCATATTTCCCATAGATTTGTGGGTGGCGAATCTATTTGTTTAAACCAGTCCTTTTAGAAATAAGGAAATTTTGAAAAGAAAACAAGTGTAATGCAGGGAGGAAAGCATACTCGATCTTTCATGAAAAAACATCCTCGTGAAACGTTGCAGGAAGGGTTACCTAAACAGTCAAGAAGAGGTTAGAAAAGGGCAGTGTTACATGAACCATTGAATGCTTCTTGGGTCCAGAAAAGAAATAATACAGGTAAGATATCTGAAAGACCTGTCTATGCTAGGTCAAATTCTTCTTCAAGAGAATCTAAACATGATGTTTTTGGTTTCCATTCTGGTTTGTTCGGAAATGTAGAAGATGTTAATGTTTCAAACCAAGGTATATCTCATACTAGTGCCTCTGGAAGAGATAGAACTAGTTCAAATATAGTCAGGAGTTCTGTGCCTAGGACAATTGATGGAAACATTAGCTTGATTGATATTGATCAAGTCAATATATCAAACTCAGAAGAAGTTTTCCCCAATGAAGATAAGATATCCCAAGAGATAGAGGACCTATATAGAAAATTCCATCATCTCATCTCTTTGAGAACCCAAAAAGAAGCTAATAAAGAGAGAGAAGTTAAAGCCAAGTTGATGGAAAGAGACAAACTTCTGAGACAGATTGCAGATCTTGAGGTCCTTGCTCAAGAAAAGGCAAAGAGTGAGGATGAAGGTCCTGTGATTAGGGAAATTCTAGTCCCTAAGACCAAACCAGCATGTAAGTCAGTAACCCAACCAAATAGGGAGGTTTTTAGTGACCCACAGCCTATCAGAAATGAGGTTGATAAAGGGAAACAAAAATGCATGGAAGACGGGTCAAGATCTAAAACTACAGTGGAAATCTCTCATAGATTATCAGCACATGAAAGGGAGATGGAAAGAATGAGGAAAGAAAAAGAAGACTTACAAATGGAATTGGAGAAAGCTGAGTTAGAGGCTGCTAATCAAGAGGTTAAAAGAAAAATAGGCTATCTAAAAGCTCCACCCATTATCTTTCCATCGGAAGGTCTGAGTAAACCTATACCTCAGCAAGTTTCCTTCCCTCCTTTTAAAATCCAACCCACCTTGCCTATTAATGTAGCAACAGTTAGTCAACCCCCTATTATTAATCAGAATAACCAGATCTCTCAAACTCAAGCCCCCAATATGAAAATGAACATGGGTAATAATAATGTCGTTAACCCATTCCAGAGAAGACCCATCAACTTAGAGCAGTATAGGCAGTTATTTTTTGATGGAATCCCTGGATATCCTAACCATGTTCCAACTGAGCTAAGAGACAGACTCCCCAAGTTTGCTGGAAACAATGCAATTAGTGTAGAGGAACATTTAAAATCTTTTGGTGACCTGATAAATGATTATGAGATAGTGGATGAAGATGTTATAATGAAACTATTTGTTCAGTCCCTAATAGATGATGCGAGAGATTGGTATAGAGGTCTCCCTATTAGTAGCATTGGGTCTTGGGAGGACTTTAAAAATTGCTTTCAAGAGCAGCATGGTGACAAAAAAAATGTGAGTTTTATGCTTAATGAATTTAATAATATCATAAAATTTGATAATGAAATGGTCACTGATTTCAATGCTAGGTTTCAGAAAGCCATGCATAGGTTGTTTCAGGTGATGAGGTTAGATGATAACATCTACCTGAACACTTATTACAATGCATTTGATTCCAAAATGGCTTATATCCTAAGGGATAAAAATCCACATAGCCTGAGAGATGCATTCAAAATTGCTATTAATGTGGAGAGCAATAGGAAAGCATCTGGAAAACTAGGAAGAAGAACTGATGGTAGGCTGTGGCAAGAAACAAAACAGCAGTCAAACAAAGTTGTTAAGGAGGAGGATAAGATAGAAAAGTTAGTCACTGCTATGAAGGATCTAACTGCTAAGGTAAATAAGAATGATAAGCCTTATTACAATTGGCAAGATAGACCTCCTAGATTGCATGATATGCCTTATAACACCAACTGGAAGGATGGTAAGCCTCAGAATGAGAAGCCTAAGATTTCTCAGAGCCAAGACACCCCTAATCCTTTGAAAGGAAAAAATGTTCATAACATGGAGAACACTCCTTGGTGTATTGCTTGTGACGGGCCACATTCCCCTCATCAGTGTGCAGTTGCTCAAGCCTTAGAAGAGTCCATGAAACAAGAGGCTGAGCCTAATATTAACATGTTTGAGACCATTATAGAAAGTGATGAGGAGTCTCTACAAAGTGAATTTAGTGACTGTGATGTGTTGGACAGCAAAAAGTCCTACCAAGGACAACTAACACTTGATTGGCATCCTACACTGAATGTGGTAACCATTGAAGATGAAGAAGTTCATCTTAGAAGACCTAGTGATGAAGAAGTGAAAAATCTCACCAAGGCTGCTATAGCTAAGGCAAAGCACAATTACAACCTAAGGAGCACCAAAAAAGATAGTGATCAGGGTGAACCCGGTTCTATGTTTATAAAAGAGGTTATTCAGAAAAAGACAACAAGTAGTGCCATTCCCCCTCAAATGGGTCAAGAAAAGAAAGATCAAATTAAAGATGTACACAAGAGTACAGGTGATAATAATACCAATGATACACAAGGAAATGCCACAAAAAAGAAGGCAAGTCAGCCCAAGGCAGAAAGAGTTAGAGCTAATACTGAATTGAGCAGTAATTCCACATTCGACATGGCTCAAGCTCTTACACAGATGAAAGTTACTGTCCCATTAATAGAATTATTGAAAATAAAAGAACATAGGGAAGCAACATTGTCTTTATTTTCTAACATATCTGACAGTAACACAGTTTTACCCACCAGTTCAGTTAAAAATGAAAAGGATTGGGAGTTCCAAACCCCAGAGGTTTATGTTGGAACAACTATTACTCAAGAACCATCACAGGTAGATCCTTTTTATGTCACTTTATTAGTGAATAACCAGCTGATTAAAAATTGTATGATAGATTCAGGTGCAGCTGCTAATATAATGCCTTATGGTGTTATGAAAGAATTAGGGTTATCAGTGAATATAGTGTATGGGAAATGTTATGCTATGGATAATAGAGAAGTGCTTGTCATAGGTACAATGAAAGACGTTGGAGTGAAAATAGCAGCATTCCCTGAAGCAACTTATAAAATGGATGTTATTGTCACTGATACTAAGCCTCTTAATGGCATGTTGTTGTCCAGGCAGTGGGCAGCAGCAGTAGGAGGAAATGTCCAATTGGACTTATCTTATGCTACCATCCCAATCAATGGGAATAAGGTCAAGTTGTATAGAGAACCACGTGCTCCTAGAGTATTTGAAAATGTGGATCCTAATATGCTTAATTGTATGATTGATGTAGATCTTGATAATTTTAGACTACAACCAATTTTACCTCAGTTAAAGAATACTGACCCCATTGTGATTGAATTAGAATCACAACAGCATGGTCATGGCAAATGTACTTTGATGGAGCTTTCTCCAAAGAAGGATCTGGAGCAGGGGTTCTTTTTGTATCCCCATCAGGTATAACTTTTAATTATTCTTTCTTATTGGCTTCCCAGTGCACAAATAATACTGCAGAGTATGAAGCCCTGTTATTGGGGCTTGAGGTTTTAAAGAAGCATGGAATCCAACTGTTGAAAGCTTTAGGAGATTCAGAATTGGTTGTCTCTCAGGTAAGGTCCAAATATGCATCAAAAAATGATAGATTGAAAAGATATAAACATGCAGTCTGGGATGTTATTGAGCATTTTAGTGCATTTTCTATTAATTGGATAGAAAGATCAAAGAATATCATGGAAGACTTCTTAGCTAATGTTGCATTAAAGGATGATGATGCAACACTAACTAGTATATCCACTATGGAAATAAAGTCTAGGCCTACCATCCCTGATAATGTGTATAATTGGCAATTTTTTATTGATGATGAAGATATCCTTAGGTTCATACAATGCATAGATGATTATGATGGACAGAAGATTGACTGCAATGCATTGGTGGAGGTGGTTGACAACAGAGAGATAGTATTTGGAAATGACTTGGTTCAGTTGGAAACAAATGAGATACCTAAGGGGTTGGTAGAGCTTGAGGGCATGTTTAGTTATAATGACAGTCACCTACATCAGCAATCTACTACCAAGTCAGAAGACTTGGAGGAAGTAAACTCAGAGACTGAATCATCCCCTAAGTTGGTTTACATTGGAAAAAACTTGCCTCCTCATGTAAGAACTAATCTCATTAATTTATTGAAAAGGTATAAGCATGTGTTTGCTTGGTCTTATGAAGACCTAAAGGCGTATAGACAAGACTTGTTTCAGCATGAAGTTCCTTTACTTCCAGATGCTAAGCCTTTCAGACAAAAACAGAGACCTATTAATCCCTTGTTAGAAGATAAGATGCGGCAAGAATTATCCAAGCTAAGAGAAGGAGGGATTATTAAACCTATAAGACATTCTTCATGGGTCTCCAATTTGGTCCCAGTAAGAAAGAAGAATGGGGACATAAGATTGTGTGTTGATTTTAGAAATTTAAATGTTACTTCCTTGAAGGATAATTATTCTTCTCCCAATATGGAAGCTATGCTGCAGAGAGTAACTGGTTGTGATCTTTTGTGAATGATGGACAGTTTCTCGGGGTATAATCAAGTGTTAGTGAAGGAATCTGAGCAATTCAAAACCACTTTCACCACCCCTTGGGGAACATATGTTTATGTTAGAATGCCTTTTGGATTAAAAAATGCTAGAGCCACATTTCAGAGGGCTATGGATGTAGCCTTTAAAGAATTCATTAATATCATCATGGTAGTGTACCAAGATGATTTAACATGCTTATCCAAAAGGGCTGATGATCACTGTGGACATTTGGAAAAGGTGTTCAATAAGGCTTTAGAATTTGGTGTGTCAGTAAACCCCAAGAAGTGTCATTTTGCTGTTGCTGAAGGGAAGTTGCTGGGGCATATTGTCTCCAAGGAAGGGGTAAGAATAGACCCCAAAAGAATTGAAGCAATAAACAAGGTGCCTGAACCGAAGAATGTTAAAGGTATTCAATCCTTTTTAGGCAAAGTAAATTTTGTTAGAAGATTCATTGCAAACTTTGCAGAGATAGTTAAGCCCATTGTCAAGTTGCTCAAGAAGGATGCCAAGTTTTGTTGGGATCAAGAAGCCTCAAAGGCTTTTGCTGAAATTAAAAAGGCCATTTAGGAAGCACCTGTATTGAAGTCCCCGGATTATAGTAAACCGTTTTCTTTGTTCTCTTTTGCTTCATATCATACAGTAGCCGCAGTGTTGTTGCAAAAGGATAAGGAGGGACATGAACATCCCATAGCATTCTATAGCAAGTCTTTACAGGCAGCAGAATTAAGATATGAAATCATGGAAAAACAGGCATATGCTTTGGTTAAAGTTGTCAAGGCTTTTAGACCCTACTTGGTAAGTGCACAAGTAGTTGCTTATATTCCACATGCTGCAGTCAAGGACATATTATCCCAATCCAAGGTCACAGGAAAAAGGTGCAGATGGATAAATAGGATTCAAGAGTTTGATCTCGAGATAAAGATTACTAAATTGGTAAGAGGTTTAGGCCTTGCAAAGCTCATGACTGAATCAAATCTTCTTGATATCAAGGTAAATAATGTTGAAGTTGATAACACCATGGTCACTAGTATTGAAAGGCAACCTTGGTATTCAGAGATAGTCTGATTTTTAAGAGATGCTACATTTTTAGAAGGAATGACACATAATCAGAGAAGAACTCTAAAACTCAAGTCACAAAAATATGTTCTCATTCAAGGTGATCTATTTTGGAGAAAAAGAGATGGAGAACTGCTAATGTGTTTGGATGAATTCCAGGCTAAAAGGGTGTTGATTGAAATGCATGATGGAGTATGTGGAGGCCATTACTCTGCTAAGGCAACTACTGGTAAGATAATCCGGGCTGGGTACTATTGGCCTACCTTATTCAAGGATGCTCATGCACATGTCAAGAAATGTGACCCATGTCAAAAAATTTCATCCAAATTGAAGTATGAAGGAGCTTTACCCCTAAATCCAGTCACAGTGGAAGCCCCTTTTGTCCAATGGGGCATTGATTTTATTGGAGATATTGTTAAGAGATCAGGAAGAGGTCATAGATGGATCATAGTAGCCACTGATTATTTTACTTAATGGATTGAAGCTATTCCCACAAGAAGAGCTACAAGTAAAGTTGTCATTGACTTCCTAGTGGATAATGTTATAACTAGATTTGGAATCCCTACAAAATTAGTAATGGACAATGCCATGAGTTTCAGGTCAAAAGAGTTTGTTGGATTTTGTACCAGTCATGGAATAATCATGTCTTACTCTTCACCCTATCATCCTCAGGGAAATGGACAAGCTGAATCTAGTAATAAAAGCCTCTTGAAAATCATCAAGAAAATCCTGAAAGAGAACAAGAAATATTGGGACCAAAAGTTGAAATTAGCCTTGTGGGCTGACAGAGTAACAGTCAAGAAGGCCATTGGAATGTCACCTTTTGAACTGGTTTATGGTACACAAGCTAGACTGCCAGTAAACAATCTTCTTCTAGTTTATAATTTCCTGCAAGTTGAAGACATGGAGCTATCTGAACCTATGGAACACCAAATGATTCAGATAGTGGAGGTGGAAGAGATTAGAACTCTAGCTCATAAGAGAAACCTGAAGATCCAACTGCAGTCTAAATATCTGTTTGATAAAAGGACATCATTGAGAAAGTTTCAAATCGGTGATGTTGTTCTTCAGTGGAATGCAAAAGGACAAGACAAGGGAAAGCATAAAAAGTTTGAGTCATTATGGATTGGCCCTTCTGTGGTTTGTGATCAAAATGGAAAGGATTCATATTTTTTGAAAAATATGAATGATGAAGTACAGGAATTCCCAGTGCATGGACAATTCCTGAAACACTATTTCTCTTGAAGTCCATGCATAGTAGGTCGTTTGTTTGTACATATTTGTTTGCTTTATGTTGCTTGTTTTTTGGGCTTGTGTTTTACTCTGTTTCTCCCGAGTTTTCTGAGTTCTTGTGTTGACCTTGCGATCAACCATCCCTAGTTAGAGCCATTGTTATCACTGTTTAAAAAATGGGTATGCTTTTTCCATTATTGGCTAAGTCTGTAATGTTTTTTGAGTCTAGTATGTTCTTGTTGCTTCAAGACTGTTTCAAGTCCAAATGGGTTTAGGGTTTAGGTTTTAAATTGCTTTAATGACTGATAAAAACCCTTTGGTTTCTGTTTCTGCATTACTTTATTCACTTAAGTAATGGGTCCCTTTGTCGTGAAAATGTTCCCCCCCTTGTAACTTACCTAGGCGGTCCCTTCACATGTTTTAATTCGTGCTTTTAAATATGCCTTTTTCTAAATGTCTATCAGACCTTGTAAGCATCACATAGCTTTCTGTTGATCTGACGGTCCGTGTTGATTTGCGACCTGAAAGTTCTCACAATTTATCTATCGCGAAGTAGTGAAAGGCAGAAAGGTGGACCTGACACATTAGTTCGAGCCAAAGTTAAATACCAGTCAAGTCCCATCTGATCGGATGAACAGCATGATTTCGTGAGATCAAGGTAAACATGGTTTACTCTTCACGAAGTCACGAAAGGGTTTGGTGGGACCCAGCAATGAAGGCTTTCCCCTCAGTTAAAAGATGATCAGGTCAGGTCAAGATCGACGGCCCGCATTGTTTCGCGGCTGAGAAATGCTTGTGGTTTACTCATTGCAAAGTCGCGAAAAGGGTTGGTGGGCCCAAAGGGCAGGATGAGCGCGAACTTAAAAGGCATTCATCTCTATTTTGATCCAACGATTCCGATAATTTCATAGCCATAAGTTGAATGATGATTAGTGTTCGCAAAGTCGCGAAAGACAAGTGGAAGTCACATGTAGGTGTGATGTGGCAAAATAGTTGTTACTTTTGTGGAGCTTGATAGGGACATGTCAAGTGACACGTAGTTCTAAAGGATTGTTAAGGGCCCGCCAAGGTGTAACTGGCGGTTATGTGGGAGTAATAAATGATGGCACGTGGTAGATCCAGAATGGAACCCAAGCGAGTTGTCGTGGCTAATGTCCGACTGCCATGTGGCATGTATTTATTAATGAAAAGGTGGGGTAAGTGATTCTCGGGTGTAGGGCCCACTTAAAAGGCGTTCATCTCAGGATTGATTCAATGATTCTTATTGATTCGTGGCCCGAAGATGCCCATAGATTAACCTCTGCGAAATGGTGAAAACTGCTAACCGTCAGGGTGAGGCGCAGTTAGTTAGAAAGATTGATGGTCCCGATTGGAACTAAAGGCCGGGTGACTTGAGTTAGATCTAATGCTTGGCGCGGCCTCGTGGAGGGGAAGTGCTTGATTGTTAAGTATTGCAAAGTGGCAAAAAAGATGGTAGGGCCCAAAACTTAAGCAGAGAGATTAAGCAGAGGTAAAGACAATACAAGTTCTCGTGATCCAATGGCCAGCGTTGCTTCGTGAAAGAAAAGAGTGCGGGATTTATGCTCAGCGAAGTAGCGAAAGAGTGAAACAGAGGAAAGACTCAGAGGAATCATGACCCATTGGAGCTATTTTTGAATTCGATAGGGTGAATTCAATTATGAAAAGAAAGATGAAGCATGTGGAGTTAATTCCTAAAAACTTAAATGCCAACTTGTCTTTTGTAGTCCGCATCAACTTAATTGCTAATATCGTTTCATCAAAGTTTGTTGCTAAGTGAATTGTTGCAGAGCAATTTTCTTCAAGCGAATACTCAGGTTCTTTGTGCTTTTCTTGATAACTCTAGTTTGTTCTCAAATATTTGTCGTGTGAATTACTTTGTTAGAGGTCTGTGCTGGTTGCTGGTGGTGTAATTTCTCGTCCAAAATGGCACCTAGAAGAGAATTCACCGGGAAGGTGGACTACCAAGAACAGAATGTACGTGATGCTATTTTAGAACAATTAACTATGTCCACTAATGTTGGGGCTAAGATCAAAGAATTAGTACCCAAACACCCTCGTCTAAAAATTGGAGATGGCTTGTATGAGAAGGGTAATTGCTTGAGAGACCCTGAAATAGGAATGTCAAGCTTAGGACTTTTCAAAGTCAGTTTTGGGCAAAGAAATTCCCCAGCTCCTATGAATGGCATATGGGAACAAGATGTAGGAAAGCTTGTGGTCCCAGAAGTTCTTATGGATACAGACCTGTTAACTTTGATTGCACACAATTATGACTCTATGGCAAGGTGCATCCGGAACATAAAAGGGTCAGTCCTAATTGAAATCAATGAAGATGAGTTCAGAAAACTTTCAAACTCAGTGAATCCTCCAATTTGTTAGAGCCTATTGATTTTGAATCATTAGCCCAGATTTACAATGTACAAAGGGAGCATCTTAGGAATGGCCCATTAAGAGAGTTCTTTGTGAAGATAGGGGGGTTGACAGTTTTAGGCCCTAGCATAATGGAACCTTTCTCCCTCAATTTATTCACTCTGAGAGCTAAGGGTATGTATTGGGCCTTATGCTAGATCTTTGGGGAAGATGATGAAAAGAATATGCCAACCCATTATATCCTGATGATTACCCAAATTTTGAATCCTTCTTTGGCCATTACATTTGATTATGCTTCATACCTTGTTGATGCCATTCATAAAGGGTTACTAGGAATCAAGAATGGTAAAGTTGACAAGCCATTTGGATGGTATTCTATGTTAATGCACATGTTCCTGTTCAAGGGTGCTGATTACTTTGCAAAGGAGATGGACCTGGTTAAGGTCAAGGATAATGAGGAAATGCCAGTACAATTGTGGAGTACTGTTTTATCATGGGATAGAGAGGATGCAAGTGATCTGAAGTTTGTTAGATGCTTTGCATCTAAGATCAGGATCCTCTTATGAAGGGAAAACCCTAGAATCCCTAAAGCTCTTTTGGAATTTATTAGACCTAAGGAGTTTGTAGAGGATATCAAGATTGCTCACAATTGGGGAGACATCTATTTGTACCTTGTGTCTACTGTTTTCAGAGTGTTTGGATTTAGAGGCACCCCTTATTTATTACCCTATCAGGTCCCATTGAAAATAGGGATTGCCAAAGTGCTCAGACAGATTGGAGGGGTGCAGGAAGCTGAGTTCACTAATAGAGGTAAAGGGACTATTTTCCCAACTGTTACCATGGCCCACCATTTTGTAATCACTAAGGGTGGATGGAGATTCTTTGAAGATTTCTTTAAACCATATAGGTTATCAACTGTAGTGTCAAGATGTGTAGACCGAGAGGACTTCTTCAATGGCATGTTTAGGAAAAGAGCAGGAACTAAGGAAGGAGAAATGGGTGGCATATAAGATAGCCCTTGATTTTATTCATCAATTTGACACTAGCTATGACCCTCTGTCTAGCTTCACCCCATTTGAGGAGAAAATAAAGTTTTTGATTCTTTATTTTGAATATGTAATGCAGACCCTAAAGGAAAAAAGGGAGGCCATAATGCAAAATGATCCTGATAAGGTTAAGATGGTCTTGGCCAAGCCTGCTTTTGCTAAAGCAATCCCACTAGGTGACTATGCCATGCTCAAGAGACCAAAGCACACTGTAATGATGCCAGTGATAGGTGAGCCTTCCTCTTCAGAAGGGAAAAGGAAAATTGGAGATATTGTAGACATTCAGGATTCCCCTAAGAGGAAAAAAGTGGGAAAAGAAATTGAAATTAATGAGCCCCAATATTCCCCATCTCAGTCTCCTATCCACATTGGAGATGAACAAGTTGTGGTTGAATAGTTATTGCAGTTAGGGAGTCTTGGTGAGATTGCTTACACTTATGAGGAGACTCAAGAAGGGATGCCCGAAGAATCACCAAATGCTGAAATGGATTTAACTGATGGTGAGCTAAAGGGCCAAGAATTGGACCTTACTGTTAAGCAAGCTAGTGAAGAATTCCTAGCTGATAGCAACTTTGTCACATCAGGAGCTTTTCTACAATTTCTTTGGAAACAGAACAGTGATCAATTCAAGATCAGATGTGAGAAAAGGGTAAATGAGCAGCCTCTCAAAAATGCAGCCCAAGTAGAAGAAGAAGTTAAGCAAGAAATTATGGAGGCGTTCAAAGCAATGACCCCTGAGAAAGGGAGGGATATGTTGGATAAAGCTGGTGTGTTAATCATCCCTGAATGGGACATAGCTGATGCATTGATCCTTGATGTAGTAAGAAAGGAAACAAAGCCAATGGAAGGTGTGACCTTCAACAAGGATAATGTTGCTCTTATCCTATGGTCATTAAAGAAAGATGAGAATAGGAGGAAGAAAAATGCCTCAGATTCTAGCCTCTTTGGAGGAATGATTGTTAAGAGGGTTCAGGACACAGGAGTGGTGGAGGCAGCTAGTACTATTCTAGAAACTGCAATGTTTAATGTGGCAGTAGTAGAGAAAGAATCCCAAGAAAAGGCTACTCTCCAATTGAAGTTGGAGACTATTTTAAAAGCTTATAATGAAGCTAAGGAAGGAATAGCCAATAGGGACAGCATCATCAGTAAACTCCAGAGCCAATTGGCAAGTTAACATCATCAAGGTGAGCCTTCAACATTGATGATTGCTTCCTCTCCTGCAAGACCCCCACCTACTATCCCAATTATAGAATTCCCTCCTTCTCCTATGCCTTCTGGTTTCCAACCGGCTGAGACTTATCAACATGAAATGGAAAAGTTGAAACAGGCCCAGGCCTTATTTGCAAGCAAGTATGAGGAGAAGATAAATGCAACAATTTCAAGCTTTGCTGACACTATTGATGCTCCTACAGTATATCTAAATATGAAAAGAATTTTGGATACTCTTAATGAGTTGGATGAGGATAAGGCTATTTTAGAGCCTATTATGAATAAATGGTTGCCCAGGGAAGTGGACTTAGAACTGATGTGTGCATCATATGATGAGGCAGAGCCTGATGTCACTATCAAGTCTATATGTAAGTTGGCAAAAGAATTGACAAAGTTGGATGAAGGAAGAGCTAATGTGGAAAGGAAAGCTAATTTGTATCAGAAAGAATATACCGAGCATAAATTTGCATTGTTCCCTGGAGATTTTGTCAACTAGAATCAGTTAAAGGATAAACAAGCATGGCTAGATGAGTTAGGAGCTAATTTATCCTTAAGGGTAAATGAGATAATCAATAAAGATGACACCTCTTTGTTCTTTAAAACAATTGAGGAAATAGAGAAGATCAAATCTCATTATGGGTTTTTGGATTCAGAGGTAAGGAAAGTGAGGAACACCTGGAAAAAGTTGTTAAAGTTGAATAAAAAGATTATTGGCCACTCATGGCCTAATGATGATGTTTTCCAAGAATGGTCCCAAAAGTATGTGGTGGCCGATGTGGAGGTTCAAGAAGAAGATGCTCTGGAACAGTTAGAACATATTCCAGAATAGTTAGAGGGCACTCTTGAATCGTTAGAGGATATTGCGGAGGAGCCACCAACTAAAGAAGCTATTGTAGCAGAAAAGGACATGTAACTGCTTCTTGAGTGAAATAGTATTTTGTAACAAACTTTTTGAAAAGATGGTCTGAAGCTTGTTTGCATCCATGATTATATAATTGGATACCAGGACCAATGTAAGGGGATCATAAGGAATTGTAAATAAATGCTGCAGAAATTAATCTGAGCTCTTTTCCAAGAATCATGAAGAACATCCAAATGTTTTTGTAATATTTTCTGAGATAATATCAATATACAGACCATCAACTTTGATCCTAGAATTTGTGTTGTCTTCAAATGTGTTTGCAAATATTTACTGTTTTTGATTTGAATGATCTAGGGTTATTCATTTGAATATGGGTTGCAAGGCAATCTTAAATAGGGGAGTTTCTTAGCTTTTCTCTTCAGGAGGGAAATTAAATATGCATGAAACACTTCTTTCAGTAAATTATTTGTTGAAGACTTTGACTTTGATGAATGCAATTTAGTTTTGCTAATGATTAATTCTTACGTATGTTAGGCATATGTGGGGTTTTATAGAAGTCAAGGTGATGAGATGTGTGGGGATATTTGATTGTGGGAGTATTGTAGAAACTTAAATGACTCTCTGGCCAAGATAAGGTATTGATATCTATTGTAGTTTTCTTCTGCATATCTTTTAGGTCAATGCTGAACATGAATTTAAGTTTTATTTCTTTGTTTCAGTCAGTTCTAAGGCGATGAAATCCACTGGTTTTTGGGACAATGGTTACTGTGGGTTTTGTTTAAAAGTGTGAAAGAATTCACCTAGGGTATACCCGTTTGAACTTTTTATAAGTTCGAAGTGTAGAAGGTCATAAAACCTTGTCATATGTTGCTCTAAAGTTTTCCTTCTCTTTGATTTCTCTTTCTGCGGACAGAGTTCATTATTTTATTACCAGGGATGTTCGAGGGAATCAGAATTTGAGAACAACAAGGTCATTGTAGGCCTTTTTAGGGTTATTCTTTTTTATGAAGACACTCTTATGTTTGCATGTTAAAATTTGCAAATCTTTATTTAAAGTGATATTCATAAATCACTTGAGTAAAAGATATTTTTTCAAATGCAAAATAGAGTTGGACAAGTGTTAATTGAATAGTTAACTTTAGTGATTTGGAGTCTTTCTCAAACACATGGAGTTAAATTAGGTGATTGGACACCTAATAGGCAGTTTGAGTCTAGTTAGAGAGTCCTAGTAGTTGAATGTTCAGTCAAAGAGAGTTTTTGAACACTCAACTACTTGATTCTTGGAGTTTCATCCCTAATTTTTAGGTATTTTTCAATTGCATCTGAGTCAAAGAGTTTGTGTTTTTTTTACTTCTTTTTTTGCAGTTTGAGAGCAGTGATCTTTTAGTTAGGGCCTGATTTTGAGGAGAAGCTTAGAGTTTTGACAACACATCTTTCTTGGAGCTAAAAAATTCAAAATTTGAATTTTGGCAAGCTTTTATATAAGTGACTATTTGTCACTCTTCTCTCTCTCTAGTTCTGGAGTTTTTTACATCTGTATAGCAGCAGTTTGTTCATACTCTTATAACTCATTCCTGGTGAATATTTTCAGACTTCGTGAGCATTATTCAGATTTGTGATGAAAAAGACTCCTTCTTTTCAATAAAAGTCGTTTCCTTCTCCTATATCAGTGATAAAATATTGTTGTGGATGTTTTTGATGAAATAGTTGTGATTGTTGTTCAATAATCCTTCACTTTATCATTTTTCCTTCAATGTTTAGTTCATGGTGTAGCATGATATAGTGCAGGTTTGTGATTGTGTATGTTATTCTGTTGTATCAAAATTGTGAGAAGCATCATTTGTTATCCTTTTGTGAGCAGCAGGAAGTTAACCTTTCAATAGAATTATTTTTGCAAGCATGCATTATGGAGTTGTGAGCTATTTTTAATTTTATTGCTGGATTGTTGTGAGTTCAATATCAAAGCAAGTCATTTTTAGTCATTGGTGGATCACCATTTTAGCAGTAGTTTCATTTTATGCATGTCCTTCTTACCTTTTTCTTAGAAATTTCAATAAAGTTTTAGGTGATCAAATAGGAAGTCAGCCCATAATCCGAAGGTCTACCCTCATAATAGGATACCCACAACCTGAGAGTAGTCCAATGTGTCACGGGATTGTAGGAAATTTAAGCTTGCATTGGGTGCAAATCCCTATGACAACAACCAATAAATCTCTATTAGAGCTCTTGGGTCCTTAAATTTCTTCCTTGAAACATTTTGTGGTTTCTTTCCAACCAAATTTTCCAAATAATACAAGAAGGTCCAATATTCTAGGCCAGTTGAAGAAAATGAGTTTTAGCTAGTGGCCTCCCTGAGCTATTCCAAAATCCACCAGGGATGAAGCATGAACACAAGGTTGTTTTCATACTCCCCACCACCAGTGCCAAATGACTCACAAAAGTGCAATGAAAGAGTAATCTTCACTCATACCACACATAACACACATAGATGGTCCCTAGAAACCCCTTTTTCTCAAATTTTCCAAGGTTGGACACTTATTATTAGCCACTAGCCAAAGGAAGAAGTTGCATTTTTGCCATGCAAACTTGTTTGATATAGTTTTTCACCAAGGGATTTCACCCCATACATATCTCTAACAATACAACTTTTAATAACCACAAGCCACATAATACACCCCTCTTGGATCAAGACTCCAAACAAGGGCATCGTTTCCATTTAGTGAACTGCAAGTTCTTCCAAATAAAATCTAACACAACTGCTCCCTATCCTTAGCAGAACCTCTTAGGGGACAATCACTAGGCTGACTCCACTAAATAATCTCCACCCACCCCAATCTTCGAGAAACTTTGAAATCTTTAACTTGAGATCAACTAGCTTCTAAAAAACTAAGGCAAAGATTCTGAAGGTATGGTTTAGAGATCAATTTTAATTTGTATGTAAATTTTAATTTTACTTTTGAAAGAATTTCCATTCAATATTTTGGTAATACTTTTGTTTTATTTTATTATTGAAAAGTGTCATAAATAATATAAAAAATATTTTATTCACATAAAATTATTATTTTTAAATATATACCAACATTTTTATATTATTTATTTCAAAAAATTGCATCATTACACTCCACATTCCATTTCAGTGATGTCTCCCAACAAAATAAAACAAGCATAGATTTTTTAAACGCATCCAACTGAAAGACGTCAAGAGATATTAATCTCAAGGTGCCTATATTAAAATTGTTATTGAGAATAGATAGCCTCAATAATGATATATCTTGGCATCTTTTAGATATATTTGTTTAAACTAGCATGCATATATTTAATAAAATATTTGTAGAATATATTGAGAGATGTCATTATTTTGTAGAGTATTTTCTAGGTAGCTTTGGTAAAGAGGACCCAGGTTAACTTGCATAATCGAAGTTTTAACCTTACAATCCTTGAAATGACCTTCACAAATTCAAAATTTGGCCAACTTCCCCACTAATGGTCAACTTAATATAATTTTGCATGATTTATTGTTATCCTTCTACTTAAAGGCTTGAAATGCATTCATTTTTGTATCCACAAGTTTCTTTTAAATATCATTGATATTCAAGGAGAAAACAATTCAATTTGTGTAATAAAATAAATCTAAATATGCACAATCATTATAGGATCACTTGCACGCCTAACAGTGTTGCCTTCAATTATGTACATGCATTTCTTGGGCTAACCTAGGAGAACACATATCCAAGTAATATAATGACAACCTTTCCAATATATTTTTAAATACCACCAATCTTAGATAACATAAAAGATAGACTATGTAGAAGTAAATCAAGCAAAACATAAATTATAGTTATGCATATCACTTGAATATTTATGTAGGTGTAGGACCTTTATGTGATCAAGAATTCGATCCAAAACAATTAACTTGACTCCGATATTTTGATCTTGAAGTGAGATGTAAAATATGTTGATCCCTCCGAATTCTAATGTCGACATCTAAATTTATTCATTCTTCAACTACAAAATTAATTAGCATTACTTAATTTTTTACCTTTCATATTAAACTGGTTATTTTTCAGAAATCATAAACTCTCATATTTACACTTATTTACTAAACAATTATTTTACACATGTAAATGAATCTTATTGAGTTAACCTTACAACATTAAATTGGATTCAATATTTATTTGAAATATATGGTGATGTCTAGTAAAAGTAACCTAGATCAATTTCCCACCCACATATATTATCAAAAGTAATGAATTGTAGAGATTGTATGTTGTGTTAAGGAAGTTGTTGATTTAAACAAGGATATATTTAAGCTCCAACTACCATGTTTAGAATAAGTAGCTTTCTAAATGCATCTTGATTTGATACATGTAAAATAAAAAAAAGTATGGGTCGCCTAATAATCACATATAATGTTTTCTCAAATCTAGTTGATAATCTCAAGGCTAAATGCCATCACTGGGATGTGCTCACCTACAATACTTCAGATTGATTCCTTCTCTAATGTTTTTAGGGTGTTTCTTGCAAATTTGTAAGGTATAATTTTTTGGATACCGGCTAACAAATCTACATTGAATATAATATTTAGTTAAAAAATCAATGACAATAAGAAAGTGAAGTATGTTGCAACCAATTTAAAACTTGTATCATATCTCCTAGGAGTTAAACTAGAGCTTCTCATGTTTTTACAACTTCATTCAATGTAAAAAAAAAAAAGCTTGATTATAAATAAAAATAAAAATATGGGATTCACTAAGGTCAAAGAGAGCAGTAAAGATGAAAATAAAGGAGGAGCTAAACCAAGGGGTATTAAGTGCCACTATTGTCAAATATGTAGACTTGTTAGGTCTAAGCATAACCTTCTCAAAAATCATGGGGTAAAAGTACAAACCCGTGTCACACTTTTACAAAGGAAAAGGTTAACACAATAATAACTGTTCAATTTTGTCACCATAAAAGGGGCATTTGTATTTTGAATTTGAAGATGATGTAAACTGATGAAATCTGTAAAATTTGGTGAAGTTTAAGTCTACTATTTTTCAAATTTTTTTTGTCAATAATTTATATGTCTCTTTAGCTTTAAAGTCCATTTTTTTATTGCTAAAGAACGCTGAAAATTAGGGGGTTTAGTTCCCACCACCAAAGAAAATCTAAATCAACTTATTTTTTTCTGATTTTGATATCCATTATAGATGGCATATATACAATGTATCAAAAAAATAAATTAATTTTTGATGTATATTTTCTTTGTTATAGCATTTGGAAGTCGAATATACCACAATTTGACAGTTTTTGTCTCCCATGACAATTTGTCTATTCAATTTATGATAATAAAAAAATGACAAATACCCTTTTGGAGAAGACTCTCTCCTCTAGTGAACCATATTTTTTTCAATTTTTTTTGAAGTTATTCGATATTTTATGTTTTTGTTTTCCAAACTAGCCTCTTATCGAACAAAAGAATACCTACTTGTAGTATTTTAAAAAAATTATATATTAAATATAATCAAAACATTATAAAAATTATATGAGTAGAATCATTACTTTGATCTCTACAAAAGGGTACTTTTAATTTTTTAATAAATTAAATTTACCTATTGAATTGTTTTGTAGAAGTCACAAGTTTTAGAAAATCAACATTTTTGTTGATGTGGCTGCCACTTGGCATTCCACATAGATAGTTCCGGTCGGAAGCATTCCGACCATAAACATTTCCAGTCGGAACCCTTTTCGGCCGAAACTATGGAGGCCGACACGACCGGGCGCTTAACCCCATATAAAATAATATTTTTTTCCAATAAAAAAAATCAATTTCAATCAAGTGCGAAAATAATAAAAGTGATTTTTGAATAAAATCATTTTTTTTTCCAAATAGAGTGGCATTTTGGAGTGAGGGGGAAGATTATAAAGGGGCGAATATTTCTAATTTTGTAAAGGGGCAAAGATTTTGAATTTTTTTTTCGAACCCTTTCCAAATATGTTATTTTAATTTATTTTTTCAATCATGCTTAATTTACAATATTAGATGTTTTTTGGGAAATTAAATATTTTTTAGATTTTTTTAAACTTTATTTTATTATTCATTAATTGCGCTTTAATCATTTATTTTTAATTATGTTATTTTAAATTATTTTTTCAATTATGTTCAAATATACAAATATTTGAAGGTTTTTTTAAAACTATTTATATTTTTTAGATTTAATTAAATTTTATTTTATTAAACATTAATTATGGATTCAATCATTTATTTTTAAGTATATTATATTACACTATTTTTCAATTTTTTTATATTAAATGTTAATTGTGGATTCAATCATGTGTATCTTATCTTGAATCTTTTATTTGTGTGTACATGGATTCCATATGTTTTTATTTATATATGTATGCAAATCTATTTTTAATTATGTGTATGGATTCATCTATATGTGCTCATATATATGCGTAGATTCATTCTTATTTACATACTTAAAAGAACTAAATAGTGAATTTGTAAAATATATATTAAACACTAATGAAATTGAGTATATTCAACACTATTTAGTACTTAATTATAAATTTTTTGAAACTAATACTTGACTCAAATTCTCTATATATTAGCTACTAGATTTCAAGCAATTAATGTTATTAAATCATCTTCATATGTACATTGCATAGTCAAATGTAGAATCCAACAAGACTTAATTTCTTACTCTTTATCTTATGTTTGGTAGAAACTAGCTCTTATTTCTTTAACATTATTTTTTTATTTTCTAAATTTTAAAAAGTGGAGTTCAAATCAAATGATCTAAATGGATGAAATTTACACATGTTTCATTTATTCAATGTATAAAGTTTAAGAATGCAAAATTAAATACATTTCATTAATTATATTTTGTTTGTTAAGAACAAGGAAAAGTAACTATATAACTTTTTTAGTTCATAGTTTACAAATGAAGTCTATTTATAGATTTAACTCTAACATTGTTCTGATAAGTATATATATGTATAGATAACTTCTAGAATTTAAAATAACTTGAAAGGTGCACTCAAATATGTTTTTTTCTTATATATGGTACATTTGCATGTTTGTGTTTTTAGGTTCAAAGCATGAAATTTTGAAGATCTGAATATTTTTTACAATGGGGAATAAGAGGACTAGATCAAGGTTGTATGATCGTAAAAGGGATGATAAGATGAAAGGTCATACAAAACATAGTCAACAAGAATCTGTTGATATCCAAGATCAACATGATGATGTTCAAGAAACATCTACTCAGGTACGAGATGAAATTGGTATAGGCTCAAGTTCAAAAAAAAAAATTGGTATGGAAAATTTGATAAAAATAGATGAAGATAGTCTTTTCAATAAAATTTCATCTGAAAAAAATTATATTTGAAAGCATATTAAAATTGCATTGTAAGAAATTGTGAGATGATTATTTTAAAAATAAGTCTATTATTGGAAGAGCACAATTATTTGTTAAGTTATTTAGGAAAAGGGAAATGAACCTTGTTTTGGAGTTGTTGGGTGTTGATAATAAGAAAAGTTCCCCTGATACATTAGTAAAATAAACTATAATTAAAAATTTACAAGAAGCATTGAATTGTAATGACAACACAAGTCGAAGTGTTGATTTAAGTGATGCACATAGAGCATTGATGACTATGATTACTAGTAAGAAATTGATGCGTAGAAATCAAGTTAATGAAATTTCTCAATTAATGCATGTATCTAGAAGAACTGTTCAAAGATACATTAGGAAGAGAAATATGTTGGATGAAAACATTGAAAAGAATTGGGTAAAAATCTGTAGGGTTCCTAGAAAAGACAAAAAAATTGAAGATGTAAAAAGACAGGTCATTGATTAGTGGACCAACCACTCTCATGTTTCTTCCAATAGAAGGGACACTATACAGATGATAGATGAAGATGGTAAAAAGATTACACATCCAAAACATTTTCTAGATACAACACAAAGTGAATTGTTTGAACCATTCAAGCAAGAATTTTTAGATGTAAAGATTTGCCAAAGGATGTTTGAGAGATTGCATCCTTACTTTGTACGCATAAATAAGGTATGTGAAACTTGTTGTTATCGAAATCATGTTGAATTTCATCTACACTTGCAATCATATAAGAAGTTCATGACAAGAATTAATCCAAATCTAGTCACTCCTACAAGTACAACATAATTTGTGTAGTTTATTTTATGTGATAAATTAGAAGATTCAGATGAGTTCAAAATTATACAATGTATAAAAGGTGAATCCAATGATTGTAGAGTTTTGAGTAAGTTTGTATTGCAAACTGAGAATATTGATATTCATGCACTAGTTATATGGAAGAGATTTGAATATGAGACATACCAAACTAAGTCAAGAACTGAATCCAAAAACATTATGTTGAAAGAGAGTGAATTTCCCTACATTCAATTTACTGATAGATTTTGTAATATGATATATCCACATATCCAACATTGTCATGGTGCAAGATGGCAGGCTAAATAGTTTCGTGACTCAAAGAATTATTTTCCACCAAGTTGTATTCTTTCAATTGTAGATTTCTCCGAGAGATATACATTTAGTCTTCATACAAAAATTCAAAGTCAAAATTATCATTTTGATCAAGTTGCAATATTTGTACAAGTTTTCTATAGACATGCACAATTTCAGGTGGATGGCATAGAGAGTACTGAAGATGAATACATTATCATAAGGGAGGTTCATCTCTATATCACTGATGATATGTGTCATGATAGGAGCTATGCAGTACATTGTTTTGGAATGTTTTTTGAAGATATTAAAGATTGTGGGATAGATTGTACACAACATTGGATTTGGTTAGATGGATGTGCCGGTAAGTGTTAGATTTGAAATTGATAAGTTGGTTTTTTCTTATATATGATTTGATTGCATAACAGGTCAAAAGTTTAAATATATATATGTTATTCATGTCAAGGCAATTTAAGTCTGCAAATGCTTTTAACTGGTTATCCCTACAACATGTTCAATGTAGCATAAAGTTTTTGTGGAACTTCTTTGAGAGTGGACATGGAGCAAGAGCATGTGTGAAGCGTGCACTTTGCCAACATGAACTTGCAGGTAAATTCTCTTTATATTTGTGTACGGTTTTAATTTAAAAGAATCTAAGAACTATATATATATATATATGTACACATGGGTTGTCCAATTTTCTAAAGCGAGAGCTTTTGTACATGTAACACCATATGTAATTCTAATGATATTGTTGAATGGTGCAAAAAATCATTTTACTACTTGTGATACAACTTACAACAAGCATTATTTTTGGGAAGTTAAAGGTACA